>NW_027491638.1:0-144659 GCF_021521415.1 Bidens hawaiensis
AGATCATGCCATGTGTCTTCCTCAAGCCAGCTGCTTCAATCTATTTACATGCATGCATACTAAAAGTCAGCTACACTGAGTGAGTTCTAGTTAATCAGGTAACATATATTACACTCATATACTTATACGTTTTAAAGAACATTAAGCCCTACTTCCTCGAGTATTATTAGGGCCCGGTTCCCTTTCTACCTCGGATATTATTAGGGTCTGGTTCCCTTCCTCCTCGAGAATTATTTGGGCCCGGTTCCCTTCTACCTCGGATATTATTAGGGTCCGGTTTCCTTCTTCCTCGAGTATTATTAGGGCCCGGTTCCCTTTTTTCCATACAACCATTCCATACATTTTCGTATATTTATATTTATAAACTTTCATACATACTTCCAATCGTACATCATATATAAAACAATCACATCTTCTAACGATCACCTTTTCTTGCGATACGTGCAATATCCGAAGATTGTTCACGTACCGACAAGCATTCATTCATAACCTCAATAACTATCACATAAATCATATATGGCATACACTTACCACTTAAGGTAAGTGCATTAACTAATCACATAGAGTATGCACACAACCCCGAAAACATAACAAGGAAATGCGGCTAAAAACTCACTTGGGACCGATTCATTTCAGAGTTAATGGTAACTCCTTTCCTTAACTGGGCGCGGCTAACTGTATAACAATTTCATGTATCAATTAACTAGCCCCATCCATATCTTATTTCTACGTTATTGCAACCCCTAGCTATGGGGGTCCGGGGGCAGCACCCCTGGCAGTGGGGTTCTAGGGGTGGCAACCCCTAGCAGGGTCCAAGGGGCAGAGCCCCTGGCTGGGGTTAAAATAACTTATACGTTGCGTATCTTTCGTATATATTTCGTTTATTTGGAAAATCATTCACGTCCGTATAAGTTTTGGGCGTGTAAGTTCTTCCCCGTATAAGTAATCTTAGTGTATAAGCATATACACCCGTATAAGTTATAACTTATACGTTGCTTATAAGTTATATACATAAGTGTCTTATGTGTTCTCAATACACTTATACGCTGATCATACATACACTACATACATACATATATGGCGCACATACATATACACTACATATACATATACGTTACATATACATATACGTTGCATATACATATACGCTACATATACCTTTTCAGCATATATGCTTATACGCTGCTCATACTTATACGCCTTAACGTGCAGACCAACTTTCTATTTCGCGTGTTTAAGGTTTTTCTTCGATTCCGGCGCCGTCAGCCGCTGTTAACTACCATGGTTGGCCGGAGTTTGATCCAGGTAGCTTTGGGGTGTCCATGTCGTTTATGACGCAAACCAAGTGTTCAAGTCCCAAATTGTCTAGAGGACACAAATCTTTAGCATTAAATGTGGTTAAATGGGGCACATGACCAGTCTAGTTTCGCACGGGAGGTTCGGGAACCCCGCCCCCTTTCCTTTGGTATCGAACAAAAACATGCCGAAGAGGTTTACAGTTTCTGCATGCCATCCCGTTCTCTTTCTTCCTTTTTTTCTTTTTTATTTATTTATTTCTTTTTCCATTATTTTTTTCTTTTTTTGTTTTTTGTTTTTGTGTTTTTATTTATATAACATATGTTGAAGGTGTTGGACCATAGTGGTGTTGGTCGTGGTGGGGGCGGCCGTATCTTAGATGTGATGAAGAAGAAAAAGGCACATTTTATTTATTCTATTTTTCAATTTTAGGGTTAATATATAGGGGTTTTTTTAATATGTAAAAGTTATTTGGGTATGGTCAAAATTTTATAGTCTAAAATATATATATTTTTTAATATTTAATAATATCTACCTCAAATCTTCAATAATATCTAGAGCTCAGTTTATAAAGTGGAGTTTCGTTCGGCAATGGGAGCTAACATGTTGAAGCCGAGTTAATCTTATAAACAATCGAAGTGACATTTTTTATTGTTTTATTAATCGTATATACATTTTTAAGTCGTGTTTATTATTTTAACTAGACAGGTACCTCACACCGCGGCGGGTGTTCGAAAGCAGACCCGATTAATCACATAACAATTGTAAGTGTTTATGGTTCGGTTTAAAATCTTAAAACAGTTTAAACTGGTCATCAGTCTGGTTTCACGGTTGTCTTTTTTTGTTTACTTTCGCTTGGTTGGCCGGTCTCAAAACTTTCAAATCATAGCAAAATGGTTTTGTTCGCGGCTTATACCGGAAACCGACCATATGAAACCAGACCATGCTGTAAATCTTGAATGCATTTTTTTCCATACTATTAGATAAGTTTTGTTATATATACTAGATATAGTTGAACAAAGTCTTTTTTTCATACAAGTAAACTTAGCTATTTAAATTTTAAAATAACCTAATTCCAATTTGACGTTTTTTTGTTATATTTGTTCTTGCTATTATTTCGCCTCCTAGGTCTTCCTGTAATGTTTACCATTTATGTGGCTGAAATTATCATTCTTCCTATTATGTCCCTCTCAAGTATCATATTTTGTCGGTTTTTTAGTTGGAACTGATGGTACAGTTAAACTAATAACTGCTTTGTCACACCCCAACCAAAGGCGGCGGAACATGCCGGGGTGCAACGTGATTGGACAAATACACAAGACGCTATTAAAGCTACAATATTTAATCAACTCATTTTATTTCATAAAATCAATAAACAACACATCTTGTTCATACAAAACAAACTGAATACAAGTAACCAAATATATTGTTCGTTTTACTAATATCCTAATAGTCTTGGTAACGTTTTTCGTCAAGTCCTCGAGTCAACAAAAGTCAAACCTGTAAAATTGCATAAAATAGAATTTATCAACACAAAGGTTGGTGAGCAATTTCATAGTTTGAATAATATGTAAATAATAAGAAATGTCCACAACTTGTATAAAAAACATTAAATAATAGCGACAATTTGGATAAATGAGATCGCTAAATAGCACACATTAGCGACACCGTCTATAGGAGAATACCAAATAGATTCGGATTTCTATGAGATCGTTAATAAGAATACATTAACGACACCGTCTATAAGAGAATACCAAATAGATTCGGATTTTCATGAGATCGTTAATAATAATACATTAACGACACCGTGCTATAAGAGAATACCAAATAGTTCAGGGATTTATGAATCAACTAACCAAAAGCGGTAAACACATAAACAATTAAGCATGTAAGCATATAACACCAAATCGAGCATTTATTTAAGTAATGCATACAATAAAGTTTGTGGTTTAAGACTCAAGTGTAAAACATTTAGTTTGAATAAATATGTAGTATCACCCCCAAAACGAAAGATGGAAAACGGGGTATGAAAAGTACTCACGTTCAAGTAATAAACTTGATCGGTAAAATGCCGAGTAACCAGAAGGACGGGGTTTAACGAGCAAAGTCTAGATGAAAGGAAGTCTTGTATTATAAGGGTTGTCTAGGGTGTCTTTAAGTAAAATAAATGATAAGAAATGCAAACAATTTAAATTTTAAGGTTTAAAATGTAATTATTTAAAAAAAATATAATAATAGTTGTTTAAAATATAAGTTTTCTCGAAACTGGGTTAAAGTATCTAGTCCTTAATATTTACTCAACCTATGTTAAGTAATAAGGTGAGTAAAAATGATAGAATGCAAGTCCCTTTGTAATATAGATACTAAAACGGGTTTTAACGAGTGTTTCGGGTTGTTGGTTCGGGTCTTGATAATTGGTCAAACCCAAAGTCAACTTTTCAAAATAATATATGTTATGAGATAACTCAATAAAATTTAATAAGACTTAACCAAGTATGAAGTTCTATTGTTTTATAACTAACAACGTCTGTTAAGCGTGTTCGGTTTTGTCGGTCCAAACTTTGTTATAAGATCAAGTTGGATCCAACATTTCCAAGTACTTAAGAAAAGAATTAAAATCAGTTTATAAAGTATTTTAAAGATTTATACAAGTCATGATAGCTAAAAACACACTTGTAAGTCTTAAGCGAGTGAAAATCGGTTTAGTTCGGTTTGGTTCAGTTTCCATCTCACAATAAGTTCATAGATGGTTTCCACATGCCCAAATATCAAAAAACTTGTATAATAATTTATAAATGGAGATGCTTAAGTTTTACAACCAAAAAGTGACCAATAAAATCTTTAAACAAAAGTTCGGTTTTCGGTTCGGATCTAATTTCGGGTTAAGACCGAGGTTAGATTCTACAAACCCATAATCATAGAACTTATAAAAATGATTTTAGAAACATAAATCTAACATAAAGCATGTTTAAACAATTATTTAACAAAACTAGTAAACAAAGTTCGGTTTACGGTTTAGAGCTATTTACGGTTAAACCAAGGCTAGTCTCTACAAACCCATAACCATAGAACTTCCTAAATATGATGTAAAAAATAAAATGAGCAGAAGTAGTCATGGTTAGTATTTATAAACAAGTTATATAAGTATATATATATATATATATATATATATATATATATATCAAGGACATGAAGTCCTCCATGCAGCCTTACCTTACGAGGCCTGAAACTCTACCGACCGAGGCCGAAAAAGTAACCACCAAAGGTAACAAGGGGTGTATATTATATATATGTTGTTCCATAAGCTTCAAGTATTAATTAAGACTAAATAAACTAATTAATATGCAAAACTTGGTCAGTTTGACTTTTGAAAGTCAAACTGCCAAGAACATGAAGAAACAAGCTTAATGAACAATGAATTTGAGTGTGGAAATTAAATGAGAGCAGGGATGGATGTAGGAGAGGGTCTTGTATTTATGGGACAAGATTTGGAGGGTTAAACAAGAGGCTTATGGGGTAAAAACCGAGTTTTGGATAAAGGAACCAACAAGAAAACCAAATCTGCAGCATGTGTCTTGTGCCACCATCGCGGTACGCGACCAGAGAGGGTCTAACCCATCGCATGGCGCGATGGGTTGGGCTGGTATAATTTTCCATGTTTCAAAAATGGCAAAAATGGCCGCCGAAGTTTGTTTTAAGTGTTTTTAAATCGTTTTAAGGACCGAAAAGGATGTTTTCGAGACCCAACAAGTGTAAAACAATATTGAAACATAAAAAACAACTACGAAACGAAAATTAGATTGACCCGAAATTGAAGAATGTCACATGCTTTAAACTACATTTATGTTAAAACTTAAACTGTGAAACCAAACTGGAACTAGGCCGTTAGTAACGGTTCGGTTTCCGTTTGCATTGGTTCAGTATTGGTTTTGGACTACAAAAATCAATACTAACGATTGGACTTGCAAGTTTAACTTAAAACTCATCGAAAACCGGCGTTGAATACCCCTATGTAACATATTAACATTTTTAAAATTGAAAAAATCATTACAATATCATACACACATTCAAAAGAATAAAATGTTCGTCTTTATGGTGTAATTGTTTTTACAAAATTATTAGTGTACAAAAAAGTTATGGTTGTTTACAAAACGTGGGTGGAAAGTTGTTTCAAAATTGAAATTAAAAACATAATACGGTAAAAGATGAGGGGGCAAATTTGTAAGTTGGGTGTTTCGTGTTTAATGGACAAGTTTACCCATTTTTATACATGTACTTTGTGCATTATTGTTGGTAATATTCTTAAAATTAAGTTTCTTAACTTATCATTGTCCCATGTATTATATAGAGTATATAGATATAGCTTAGTAGAATGCTATTTTGAATTATATCATATTTATGTTTTTAATTTTAAAATTATTTAGTTAATTCAGTTAAAAGAAAAAGAAAATTAGAATGGTTGAAAGATTGATTGGGAGAGTTTGGAATGGTTGCAATGGTTATGGTATGCATTTGGATGGTTGTGGATGAAATGATGCAGCGTTGACGTGGATGAGGAAGAGTGTGATAAACTAGTGAAAAGTGATTTGGGAAGGTTTTGGGATCATTGCCACCACCCAATGAAACATTTCTTTGTATTTAAGCAATTGGTGCAACAAAACCCTAGATAAAGAGTTAGGTGTCATTTTCATACATAAGGTTTGACCAACTACACAACTTCAGTACATATGTCAAACGTTTTGTAATTGAACACATGGTGTTTCAAGAATCAGGCCCTTTTCGTACTTGTCGCTAACCATGTCTATTTTGGTCGTTAAGTCATGGATAAAATAGTCATTTTATATTTTTTAATTTCTCTTTTTTTTAACCTGGAGTTAATTGTTATTACTATACCTGATATTTGGCAAAGGCCAACAACATAACTTTAGTAAATTTTTAATTTTTTTTTCAAGTGAACACTTGACGTTTTAAGAACCATGCAATTTTTGTACTCGTCGCTAACCCCATCTATATTGGTCATTAAGTCAGGGTATAGCGATAATTTTGTATTTGTGTTTTTAATTTATCATTTCTTTTGACTCCTCTATATCATTTTACCATGTTAACTAAACCCCAAGACAAAATTCATTCCTCAAACTCAATCGACGCTCAAACTTAAGTGTGAGCGTTGTACGAGATTCTAAGTTTGATTTAGTTTGAGCGTCAATTGAGCTATCTTTGAGGAATGAATTTAGTTTTAACTTAACATTATACATTGATATAAAGCGGCTAAAATGAATGAGAAATTAAAGAAAAACAAAATTATCGTTTTACTCTAACTTAATGACCAAAAGATACGGGGTTAGCGACGAGTACAAAAAATTGCATGATTCTTAAAACGTCATGTGTTCAGTTGAAAAAAATTAAAAAATGTACTAGAGTTATGTAGTTGACTAAAACTCGGGCATGAAAATGACACTTAAATACATGTTAAAAAATTATGAAATAAAAAAATACAAAATGATTGTTTTACTCTTAACTTAACGGCCAAAACAAACGGGGTTAGCGAAAAATACAAAAGATTCATGATTCTTGAAACGCAGGGTGTTCAGTTGCAAAATACTTTAAAAAATGTACTGATGTTGCGTAGTTGACCAAACATTGGGTATGAAAATTACACTTAACTCTAATATATATATATAGGGCTGGGATCTCAATAGAAAACTCCTGTTAAAGAGAAAACTAGTAAAGAATTATTTTTAACTATTTTAAAAAAAATTATTTTGTGATTTTTTTTCTTTCCTCCTTCTAATAAGATGATATTGATACCAAAAAAAAACCTTGTTGGTGTAGTACTGTAGTGCATATGTGCACTAATGTGACAATCGTCAATTTCAGGTTAACCCCGTTAACTCAACTCCGTCAATTCAAACTTTAAGATCGTTGAATCTATAACGCACACTTCATTACATTTAAACTAGGGTTTAAATGACGCTTAACACTTACTACATGTGTAGTCTTTCGGGATTTGCACCGAAACGCAAACGAGTTGACGCGAACGATTGATAAATAAACGACAATTTAGTCATTTTATACTACTGTAGTGCATATGTGCACTCATGCGGGGCATGAGCAATCAACTTGAAACCAGATCGGACGGGGTCCGATATTTTGAGAACCGGATTTGGGTTCCACGATACGGAGAGTTGAGAACTCTAGTGATGGACGAAGCTCACAAGTCCCGATATTCTATCCACCCTGGCTCAGATAAAATGTATCATGATTTAAAGGCACTTTATTGGTGGCCGAACATGAAAGCCGACATTGCCACCTACGTGAGCAAATGTTTGACTTGTGCCAGAGTCAAGATAGAATACCAGAAACCATCTGGCCTTCTGCAACAACCGGAACTCCCAATGTGGAAATGGGAACACATCTCTATGGACTTTATTACGGGTTTGCCTAAGACACCGACGGGATGCGATACCATCTGGGTGATCGTTGACCGGTTGACTAAATCGGCACACTTCCTAGCAATTAAGGAAACGGACAAAATGGAAAGACTGACTCGCGTATACATGAAAGAAGTGGTGTCTAGACACGGAGTGCCTGTCTCGATCATTTCCGATCGAGATTCTCGTTTCACCTCGCACTTTTGGAAGTCGCTGCAAAGCGCACTGGGCACCCGTCTCGATATGAGTACAGCATACCATCCTCAGACGGATGGGCAAAGTGAACGGACTATTCAGACCCTGGAGGATATGTTGCGTGCATGCGTTTTAGATTTCGGAAAAAGTTGGGAACCCCACTTACCCTTGGTAGAGTTTTCGTATAATAACAGCTACCACGCAAGTATTAAGGCAGCGCCGTTTGAAGCGCTGTACGGACGGAAGTGTCGATCACCACTCTGCTGGGCAGAGGTGGGTGATAGCCAAATCACTGGTCCGGAACTGGTACTCGAAACCTCGGAAAAGATTGTTCAAATCCGAAATCGCATGGCAGCAGCACGGGATCGCCAAAAGAGTTACGCCGACAAGCGCCGAAAACCTCTCAAATTTCAAGTGAACGATCGGGTGTTACTCAAAGTCTCACCTTGGAAAGGTGTGGTTCGCTTTGGGAAGCGAAACAAACTCAACCCACGATATGTTGGTCTGTACCGGATAACTGAGCGCATTGGTCCGGTGGCGTACCGACTGGACCTACCAACAGAACTCAGTGGCGTACACGATGTATTCCACGTATCAAATTTGAAGAAATGCCTATCTGATGAAACCCAAGTAGTCCCTTTGGAGGAACTACAAGTTGATGAACAGTTACGATTCATTGAGGAACCAGTCGAGGTTTTGGATTGGGAAACCAAAACGCTCAAGCACAGCAAAATTCCAATCGTTAAGGTTCGTTGGAACTCGAGACGTGGACAGGAGTTCACATGGGAACGCGAGGATCACATGATGAAAAAGTATCCTCACCTTTTTGAAAGGCTAACCAAACACCGAAAACCGCGAAGCCCGGCAAACCGTCAAACATCACCGGAGGTATGAACTAAATTTCGGGACGAAATTTCTTTCTACTAGGGGATGATATGACAAACTGAAAATTTTCTTATTTTTTTTTCAGACACTCATCATGACTTGACTCAAATTTTCGGGACGAAAATTCTTTAACATGGGAATGATGTGACAATCGTCAATTTCAGGTTAACCCCGTTAACTCAACTCCGTCAATTCAAACTTTAAGATCGTTGAATCTATAACGCACACTTCATTACATTTAAACTAGGGTTTAAATGACGCTTAACACTTACTACATGTGTAGTCTTTCGGGATTTGCACCGAAACGCTAACGAGTTGACGCGAACGATTGATAAATAAACGACAAACGTCAAAACACTAATTATGTGAGTATTATGTGTTAGATATATGTGTGTTACTTGATTGTTATGTGGAATGTTAAACATGAAACAAGAACCAACTAGTTTAGGCTAGAGATGTAACACTTGAAAGATTAGGGACTAGAGTGTAACTTGTATTATTATAAATATATCCTTAACTAAACCCTAACCTATTATTATTCTTTCTTCAAAAACCCGATCGGAACAAGCTCCCACCCCACCCTTGGCTGCCGTCACTTCCATACACACATTCAAGCCTTAATCAAGTGTTTAATCCAAGAACTAGGTGCTAGGAAGGTATAATTGATCATCCTTTATCTTCTTGTTGTTTGATTTTGATGTTTAATGGGTTAATCAAAAACCCTAGGCAGCCGATTTTCTTATGTATGTATGAGTTAACATGGTGGTTGTTGAATTCATGATGATTGATAACTAGTATTGATGTTGTTGCTTGATTTATTGTTGTCTTTGATTTGAGTTAAAACACAAACCCTAATCTTGTATGTATGGTGTAATTGAGTTGCATGGATAGTAGTATTAGTGTCTAGCATGTTATATGATTTATTTGTGATCCATGGCTAGTGAAATTGTTGAGTTTTGATGTGAACAGAATCTGGACAGAATGTATGTACGATGTTCAAGTGACTGTAACGAAGTGTAAACGTGAAAATTGGTTGAGATTGTGGGTACTGCAGTAAACTAGGTTGAGTCTAGTTTTCATAAAGTATAAATTCGTAATTTTTGGATAAGTGGAGGTATACTTTTATGATTTTACAAAAGCATGATGCAAAGCTGAGCTGTTAGACCTGCTGTTAGGTTATGTTGTAAATGTTATATCTCATGAACTACGAGACCAATTGGGTTGGTTCCACTTCTGGAAGTTGACTCATTGAGTTAGGAACCAAACCCAAGTGGTCTTGCATTTATTGGATTTTTCGTTTAACGGGAATCGCAAATAACATTCTGTTGCGCATGAATCTGACTGATATGAGTTTGCTGTAATGTTTTGGTCATTATAAGAAAAATATGTGGAATAAAAATAAGATAAAATATGTTCTGGAAACCTAAGATATGTATGCTTCTGTGGTGATTTTTGGTGAATTAATTGAGACGTTATGATCGGTGAAATAGTACAATCTTTCAAGTAGAAATTCTGTCATAATGAAACTAACTGCTGAGTTGTGTAAAAATGCATGAAATATGATAGTTTTTATATATTTGTTATGTTTTGACCAAAATACCCTTGCGGGGAATAGTTGCTAATTGATTGACCATGAATTGACCAAATTGCCCTAATGGGGAATAATGGTTAGTTAATTTTGTTTGTTGACCAAAATGCCCTTACGGGGATAATTGCTAGTAAAGTATGTTATTAGTACGTGACACGAAAGTAATTGCTCACTCATGTATCGTATCACAATTGTACTTGTTTAAGTCACACACAATTCACAAACAAAACACGAAATCTGTTACGTGCATAGGTATTATGTGCCGAGTCTAGAGACTCGTTAAACGTACCGATACTTAGAAAATCTCTTTGTTATTTAGAACGCTAGAGAGTTTCTACGACGCACATCACTTGGTGATCTAGATCGGGATATTCTTCGCAAACAGTGAGTTTCACTTACCCCGCTCTTTGAACTGTTTTCAAACGTTTTTCACTTGGGGGAGATAACATACTCCGATAAACGCATTTTCTGAGATAAACGCATATTTAAGATTTTGTTATAAATTATATATCACTTGTAAAGGCTAAGCGGCAAACGTAACATTTGAAGTCCCACACATCGGACCGGTTAATATTTGGAATAGCGAGTCACTGTTGAGTAGTACTACTGGGTTTGACAAACCCCACCCGACGTTAAGCTCAACTGGAGGTTGAGTGGGTGTAATTTTGGCTAACACTTACCATGGTCTGGATTGACCTGGTGACGGGCACTTGATAAACAGTCAGCTTCGGTCGCGAACCACTTAGCGATACTTGTTGTATAGATTAGCTACCTATCGTATATAATTTGACATAACACTATCTGGTAATGCAAAACACTTAAACGTCGTAACAAGGTTACGCAACACTTAAACGTCGTAACGAGGTTACGCAACACTTAAACGTCGTAACGGGGTTACGCAACACTGAAACGCCGTAACGAGGTTACGCAAAACGCTAAACGATTTTATCTTATTTAACTTGTGAACTCACCAACCTTGTGCTGACACTTTTAGTATGTTATTCTCAGGTAGCCGAGGCGGGCGCGCGGTTTAGGAGCATGCATTAATTGAAAACATCTTTATTCTGCAAACTTAATTTTAACAGTTACATTTGGTTTTAAGTCGTCCTGCGTGACGCAACTTTTGAACTAAGGTTTTACGCTTCCGCACTTACTTACATTTAAACGTTTTTCTTTGGTTTGATTATAACTAATGATTCCGATCCTGCCAGTTCACACCCTCTGACGGTAAAACTCCGTTAGTGGATTTTAAGGGTGTGACAACTAATGCCTATTGCATATATACAATAGTGTTTTATTGCATATAATACAACACAATTGCATTATCCAATACACACTATTGAATATATGCAAATACGACACTAATAATTGTATGCAAAACACATTATCGCATATATATAATACAACGCCAATGCACATATGCACTATATCGATTTTTTTAATTTTTGGATATAATATAACACTATTGCAAATAAACAATACAAACAACTATATATATGCTATTCAACACTATTTCAAATATCAAAATGCACACTATTGCACATATGCATTATAAAAAAAGTCGGTGTATTGCATATATGCATTACTCGTTAATTTTTTTTATTTTTATACTTTTTTTGTGGTGAAGAATAACAACATATAAGAAGGAAGGATGAAAGAAAAAAAATTTGAAAAATATTTTTTTTAATTAAATTAAAAATACTTCATTATTAGTTCTCTAGTTCTCTCCATAAAAATGAGTTCTCTCATGATCCTCTCCCTATATATATATATATATATATATATATATATATATATATATATATATATATATATATATAAATGATAAACAAGTCTGATGATCATAGTTGAGTTTTTGTTACGTATTAATTACATTTATCAATAAGTGGACATGTTTTCGATGATTACGCGAAAACCAGGTGTTGTTTGTTTTTTAAGAGGTAACATGTTTGTTGTCTACGAACTATATATGGAGACATCTGTAGCAAAAAAGGTGGACCAAACGTCTGCAGTATGCAAGTAGAAGACTGTTCGTTTTTTAACCTCCGCAGACTGCTATTATAAAATGATATTTTTTAAGCTGAAATTTAAATAAAAAATTCCTTCAGTATCGAAATTTAAATAACAGTTACACAACACTAAAATAATATGCATAAAACCATAATAATAGTTTTTTAAATAATTTGTTCCGTGTTTTGCATTAATTTCTCAGAAATTTCATCTCGTAACCTCGTCATATATTCCCGATCTAATGTAGTGCCATGTGCTTCAATCTCGTCTTTATCAACATCAAAACCTAAACATGAACAATTTTTAAGGCACAAATCAAACCCAAACATAAACAATTTTCCAAGGTCCAAATCAAACCTAAACATAAACAAAATAGATCAAGAAGTAAAATTGAAACGAATCGGGTCAACAATCAAGAATCAAGAATCCATCCTCATAGGTTTCACTTTAATACACTAATGCCAATTATGATCCAAGCCATTATTAATCAAGTATTTTAAAATTAATCTAGAGAAAATAAAGAATCAAGATTGTAATATAAAGAAAATCACTTTAATAATGTTGGGTCTGCATTTGGAGGTTTGTACTTAGTGTATGTTAACGAGTATGGTGTTTGGGTGTATGTATGTAAGCCGAGATCACATTGTAATCTTGGTGGGCTTGGGATTTATGTTGGGCTAGGTTGTTGGTTTATCCAATATATAGATATCATGTATAGGGTTTTTTTGTTGGACGTTCAGATTGTTGTGGTGAACGAGTGTTTGTGTAACCTAGTGCTTAAGCACCTGACGGTAATCTAATGTGTCTTTTGAAGCATTATCTCATGTTCTTACGTATTATACTTGTTTATTGTGAATCACCTTACGTTATATTCCGCAATAACGTTGGGTTTGTTGATATCATATTGAAAGATCCATACTCGGGACTTACAATTGGTATCATAGCCTTTTGAACCACTCAAGTTTAGGTTTGATATTAACGGATTCAAGTTCTAACTGTTCTTGGTGTTTTGGGTTGGTTTTCCGGTGAACAGTGGTTCGGGGAAGAAATAGTATTAATTTTGGTCATAGATCTGGTATTATTTGGAAAGATTTTGAATCCCATCAATCTAGGGATTTAGTAGTTGCCTATAATCCTCTGGTCAAACGTGTTCTCGGGTGTCCTCGGTCGTACTTCACAGTTTTCAGCCAAATTTTGATTGTGTTTGGCTTAAAACAAGGGTTTTCGGCCATATTTAATCGTTCTCGGTCAAAACCCAGGGCTTTCGGCCACATTTGATCGTTCTCGGCCAGAATCAAGAGTTTTTGGCCATTTTTGATAGTTCTCTGTCAAAAACCATAGTTCTTAGTCAAATCTCATTCTTGGTCAAAGTGGGTTCTCGGTCAACGCAAACTGTGAACTTATCTTGGGCCTGATCAATTATCTTTGGGCTTTGATTACTAGACTTTTGGACATTTGGACGGTGAAGTAAGATGGACCAGATAACTAATGGTAATGGATCATCCAATGCTACACTTCACCAAGAACTGGACAACATAATGGGAACCACTACTCACGTACCCCGTTTGCTATCTCATGAGGGGTTTAGTGAGTGGAAGTTCAAATTTGAGAAATACGGCAAAATGAAAGATGCTAAAGTTTGGAGAAGTATTGTCAGGGGTCATCAAGCTATCACTTACCAACATGAAAATTCTCAGGAAGTTGCCGTGAAGCCTGTTGAACTATATGATGATGCTGATTTTGAGAAAATAGAGGAAGATGAAAAGACACTCTCAACATTAACTATGACACTCTCACCTGAGATTGCCTTGGGTTTTAGGGAACTGCAGTCTGCTAAGGCACTATGGGAAGCCTTGATTGAGGTGTACGAGGGTAATGAAGACATGAGAATTAGTCGTCAAGATTTGTTGATACAAAAATTTAACATGTTCAATCACATTCTGGGAGAATCGTTGGAAACTCGGCTTCATAGGTTCATAGCTCTTGTGACTGAGATGAGATCTGAAAGAATTAACTTAACAGCTGCTGAAACAAACAATAAGTTGGTGAACTCCTTGCCTCAAAGATGGGATATGAGCGTTGATCTTATCAAGAAGACTAAAGATCTCAACAGGTTGACATTGTCTAAGGTTATGGCTATCATCAGAGAATTTGACATGGATGATAAACAGCGTGCTATAAACCATGCAAACTCCTACAACGCAGCAAGTTACAGTGCCGCTTCCAATAATTCACTCCTCTCACACGACAACTTCTCGATGTTCAAGACTACTCAAGGTCAACAACAATTGTAAGGCCCCATTACCGGTGCCCTACATTTGGTGTTGGATTTACTCATAAACAAAGTTCTGGAAATCAGAGTTAATTAAAACATTCACGGAACATTAAAACATTCATATAACATTACATATAAATCCATAACTTGTCTTAAAATAAACATTCTTGTCTTTCAAACTATCATAACATTAAGCATAAACGTCTTAAGTCTTCAGATGCCAGACTCTTATTCTTCTGCCAGGTGCCCTCACTCAAGTCAGCTGTCTCATTCTACTCACCTGCGTGCATACAAAAAGTCAGCTACGCTGAGTGAGTTCTAGTTAATCAGGTAATATACAATATGTAAAGCCCCGTTACCGGTGCCCTACATTTGGTGTTTGTTAGTGCACGGTTTTGCGTCTTGAGTCTTTGTATTTATCGTTAACGTTTTTATTTATTAATTAATGTAAGTCCCCCCGGGGCGTCGCCGATCGATACGAGATCCGCACGAGGTCTAGGAGTGCGGAATCCTCCTAGACTCGTTTAATGGTGTAGAAGACGAAGAACACGATTACACACATACTAACACACGAACAAACACACGAATGGGATAAACACATCTGCAGATCTTTTATATAATAACCGAAACACTTACATACCAAACATGAAAACAAATGACGGCCGACCCGAGGTGAGCTCTACCTCGGGCCGTCCCACACGACTCTCTCTCTCTCTCGGTTTCTCTCTAGACAAATAAACTGTTCACAAACACTCTAACTTTCTGGATACTCAAACCTAAACAAGACACATATATATATAGACAACAACTTCGCGGGCTTAGGCTTGGGCCAGTAGGCGAAGTTGTTCTAACTTCGCCTATGGCGAAGTTGTTCTAACTTCGCCTATGGCGAAGTTGTTACAACTTCGCCTATGGCGAAGTTGTTCTAACTTCGTACTTCGTTTCCGCTGAACAGAATTGCATAACGACGGTCACAAAAGGCACCAACAGACTCCCCTTTGACCGTTGCTCTCAATTCTAACAAACACCAAAGATCATCTGTTACAAAACATGCACCAACAGACTCCCTCTTAACTGATGATCTTCTGTTTGCTCTTCAACCAGCCGTGTCTAAAACTGTCTTGTAGCTTCACAAATCTACCAATCACCTAGCGTCTTCCATATCAGATCTCCCCTTCAGTGTAAGCTTCTCCGACTATATAGATTGAGGTCTTTGAAATGCGTGCATCCCCGTGCCTAATTGATCATCTCAACCAATCACTTGAGTCCTTCTGACTTCACCAACACGTGAAGTTGGGCTCCCTCCACAACTTCACCAACACGTCGGCATACGATAAGGTTTAATCTTCAACTACTCAACATCAAGTGATCAATTTCATCACAAAACCACCTTGACAGAATCTAACACACATGACCATTAATTAATCCAAAGCAACTTCAATCACCAGGGATAACGATCAAGAACATAAACACTTTAATTCCCGATTAAATCCAACTTGTTTCAGAATTTTCACTTTAATAAATAAGCATCACGTTTCAGGATCCAATTCTCGAACGCCTTGAAAATAACATAAATAATATGCTCTGACCGAAATCCAGTAATGACGAAAACCTTCAGTTCAATTTGACTTTCTTCAGTTGGTCAACCTCGAACAACAACAATTTCATTGCCCACAAACACCCAAATATGTGTCAATATCTAGTTTCAATCAATATCCCATTCACAACCTCAACTCCATATCCAGAGTTGACACGTATTTGTTCACACGTAAGACCAAGAGATAACAAGTTTCACTCGTTGACGGAACAACGTCTTAGGTCTCACAATAATCGTGTACACCTGGCCATACAGACGAAAACTCCAAACACTTTTTTTTTTTTTTTTAACTTCGCCTAAAGTCAACTTCGCCCCTCCTTAACTTCGCCTGTCCATAACATCTCCTGGCTATAACTTCGCCTGGCTATAACTTCGCCTGGCTGCTAACTTCGCCTAAACCCTAAAATTTAAGCGACAACTTCGCCTGAACCCAATAACTTCGCCAGCGGCGCTGATCGGCCATAAACGCATCAGAAACGTGCCAGAAACACCAAAACGCAGATCTCGAACCATAGCATAAGAGCCTAAGGCTCTTATACCACTTGTAAGTCCCCCCGGGGCGTCGCCGATCGATACTAGATCCGCACGAGGTCTAGGAGTGCGGAATCCTCCTAGACTCGTTTAATGGTGTAGAAGACGAAGAACACGATTACACACATACTAACACACGAACAAACACACGAATGGGATAAACACATCTGCAGATCTTTTATATAATAACCGAAACACTTACATACCAAACATGAAAACAAATGACGGCCGACCCGAGGTGAGCTCTACCTCGGGCCGTCCCACACGACTCTCTCTCTCTCGGTTTCTCTCTAGACAAATAAACTGTTCACAAACACTCTAACTTTCTGGATACTCAAACCTAAACAAGACACATATATATATAGACAACAACTTCGCGGGCTTGGGCTTGGGCCAGTAGGCGAAGTTGTTCTAACTTCGCCTATGGCGAAGTTGTTCTAACTTCACCTATGGCAGAAGTTGTTACAACTTCGCCTATGGCGAAGTTGTTCTAACTTCGTACTTCGTTTCCGCTGAACAGAATTGCATAGCGACGGTCACAAAATGCACCAACAACAGCACAAGCCATCAGGGCAATGTTGTTTGACCAGCCAATAAACAGCACAAGCACCACGCATTATGATTTCCATGCGAGGACTTCGATAATTATGCAGGCCTCCATAATTACTTAGATCGTCGGATGGTCCACATAACTCGTCCCATCATGTGGGTTACAAAACGTTTGCAAAATATGATTTCGGGAAAACAAGAGTTTTGATACATTTTGGTTATAATTAGAAAATAGTCATTGTGTGAAATATTTGCTAAAAATGAATTAAAATTATGAGTTGTTTTAACGAAATTTTAAATTTTCCAAAACATCTTTTGAATGTATAGTATTGACAAATAGTTTTCTTTGAAAAGATAGACTTTATTGAATGAGCATAATCACTTAAAATTAATAAATTATTAAAATTGAAAATGTATAAATCCAAAAATCGACTAAAGATTTGTTATAAGATATGATTGAGAAAGATAAAATATGTTTAGACGAAAAATGACGAAAACATCTTATTTGATAAACTTAGTCATGAATAACTTGATTAATTAGTTCTTATAAAAATAAAAAAATTTGAATAATTAAAGTTGATTGTACCGAAATATTTTTATTATGTCTCAAAGTAAGGTATACTGGAGTAAGTTTGAAAATTTTGAGCTTGATGAATATGATTGAATCGGGAACAAACATGACGTAGGTGATTAGGGTTTCCATAGTAGTTGCAAATGTTAGCAAGATAATCGAACGATTAAATTGGGTACAAAAACGATATGATGATTGAGTTGAACGGTGATAGTGGCGAGTGAAGCGTAATGAGTGAATTCTGACGTAAAGTTCCTTGTTTGAGACGCTATGATTTTGTTGAGGTTGATTGTTAATTGGATTAACAGCATGTTGTTGATGCTTAGACTTGCGTTTTGTTATGGTCGTTATGAGAATGAGTAGAGGTAAATGAATCAAGATTTAGTTGATTGCATTTTTGTTTTTGAAAGCGAGTTGATATTTTAGAGATCGCAGGAGCTATCTCCTTGACTAAACATGTGGCCATGATGCGGTTATAGAAAATAAATTGATTGATGTTGTTTGATGTTGGAAAAACATTCTATGATTAATAAAGATGCGATTTAATGAGTAGATTGGATAGTTATGTAGATTTCATATGAGTTATTGTGTAAAACGAAACTTAAATATATCGTGCTGATGTTTATTCATAACTTAAGGATAAGTTAGAATCCAAATTGGAAATCAATGAGTTAATTTGATGAGTGAATGACTTTTATCAAAGTTTGATATGTTTTAACAAATTAAAATTTGAGGTTGGATACTTGAAATATGTTTAATAGTTTGTGTTTATTATACCATGAGTATAAGATAGTCATTCGATTATTAGATTGTGCAATAGTATTATTAATATAATAACATGATAAGATGAATAGGTGAAAACCAATTTCAATAATAGAGTATAAATTGTTTTGACTGGCTCGTGATAATCAAGTCTGGATGAATGAAGAATTTGTATCCGATCAGTAGAATAAAAATGTTTTGAGTGTATGAATAGTTAGAATTAATAGATCTCAATTCCAAAATAATTTAGTAAGTAAATAATTGAGTAACTGAATAATATAATAATATAATGATTAACAAAATGATTTAGTAAGTAAATAATTAAGTAACTGAATAATATAATAATATAATGATTAAATAATTAAATCAAATCATAAATCATTTCGTATATAATCAAATAAGTAAACAAACAAATAAACAAATAACGACTGTTCTTCGATGTGTTGGGTTTCCCATGAGCTTTCAATGGCATTTTGTTTCCCCAACTTATTAGCATACCAAAACCAAAACAAGCATGTGAGTTGGCCTCCCATGAGCATTACATGGCAATTTGAATGGCCCAACTTAATTAACAAATCAACGAATCAATTAAGTTTGTCGGCCCATGAGCGTTACATGGCGATTTAACCAACCAAACTAAATAACGAAATAAACGAACTCAAGCATAAATAGTTGAAACGTCTCGTGTATCACCACGGATGATAATGTTCCAACAAAATATCGCAAATATAACAAATTGTGCAAATGTACAATTGGCGTGTCCATGGCGTCCCATGGGTTTTACACCCGACTAGACATTTTAAAACAATAAAACACAATAAAGGGTGTAACCATTTAGCCGATTACGTTAAACGCTTAAATTGTCGGTCGCATGACAATTTCCACTATGGTGGGAATCTTGTCACACTCCCTAGTTTTAAGTGAAAAAGAGCAAAAACAAAGATAGGAAATTCTCAAGGAAATTTCTGACAATAAAAGACAATCTAATAAAATTAAATAAAAATATTTTGAGGTTAAGGCATAGCCTCAGAGTTATATAAAATATTTTGAGAATAAGACATAGTCTCAGAGTCATAAAATATTTTGAAAGTGAAGCATAGCTTCGGAGTTGTGTGTGCATGACAATATAATAAATAATTAACTAAACAGTTAAATATGTATCTAATCTAGTAGGTAATTACGCAAGCTGTAAACAATCAAATAGAACACATCAGGTAAACCAATACGCACATATGGGGTTCCTAAGCATGTTACTAAGGCACCACTAACGACTTATCTTAAACCTTCGGCTCTGATACCAATCTGTCACACCCCAACCTACAACGGAAATGCCGGGCCGTGAACTGATTGTAACAGCTCACAAGGTTACTATCATGAAAGCGACAATATCTAACTAATTTATTTATTATCAAACAACATTCATATACAACAAAAATAAAGAAATTTACAAATACAAAACCAACTATTCTTGTATATGTTTTATCCTAAAGTCATCTCTATGTGAGCTTCAGTTCGATAAGCAATCCAAATCTATAACCTGCAAATGCGTACAAAATATATGTTTGTCAACAACACATGTTGAGTGAGTAGATCTCTAGTTTTGACACAACCAAAAATGGTAATAATATATAATGATATAAGTGAATAAAAATAGGAAAAACTGTTATTTGTGAGTATAAACAATTAAACCATAGCACATATATAAAATGAGGTGTCGGTGAAACCATTGCCAATGCAAATGGGCATTGGTTACCAAAAATGAGGTGTCGGTGAAACCATTGCCAATGCGATCGGGCTTCGGCCACTACGACGGTCGTATGATCATACTATAATGAGATTATGTTGGACCTCTCCGAATGCGATTCAAGTAAGCAAGTAAGCAAATAGCAAGTAACAGGCAATCATTCAATTGTTACACAGCACACAGATCACAGTTTGCGTTTGAGAAATAATAAGATACATAATATGATAAATGGTACGCAAGTTTCCCCAAAACATTTGAAAACAAGTAAAATAGGGGAGTGATTACTCACCTGATCAGATGAACGAAATATAAGTGATGATGTGAGAAAGCTAAATCCGTCGGGATATAACGTCAAGGATTCCTAGTTAAATAGGATAATATAAATTAATTATAAATGATATGACACGATTTAAATGAATTAAGATTTTGACGTGATTTGAGTTATGTTTGGGATTATAGTGTTTATTGATTGATTGATGGAAATCTATTGTTAATATTAATGCAAAACAAACATTATTGTTAACCATTTATTTATAAGATGATTATTTGCTTTATTATTTAGGCAATATAAGACATTTATATAAATATCTAAATAAAATAGTTAAATATACCAATTAAATAAAATGATTTTGAGTAAATAGAAATTGAGATATACTATTAGGGTAAAATAAATATATAGTACTATAATATAAATAATTATACATAAACGTTTTTAAATAAGTATTTAAATAACAATATTTGATCCATTATGCATTTTGAATCGTTAACGAAATTTAACAATGAAATATATCTAATATGTTTGTTATATTTCAGTTTAAGAGTAATACATATATAATAAAGACAAAGTTTATAAAAACGTTGAACGATAAGAAAACGTGAATTCCAAGTATCGGGTTTTATTTAAAATAATATATACTTATAATGCTTATTGATTATATATATATATGTGTGTATGCGCCAAAAATATATAACGAGATTAATTGCCAAAAAATGTAAAACTTAGTGGTGTCGGTTAAATAAAATAATGGTGTTAATTTATATTTATTATAAATTGTAATTTAATCAATAGATTAATAACACAAAACAAATATAAAAAAAAACTCCAAAACCGGGCTGGAGGAGGGTCGAACCCGCGCCCCAGCCGGTTCAAGTGACCAGCCAATAAACAGCACAAGCCATCAGGGCTGCAATGTTGTTTGATTTAAGGGCATAAACATTGAAGTTAAAACCATTAAGACGGTTCATCCCCAAATCTAATAAAAACCCTAGAATATGCAATTGCCCAAAACCATTTATGATTGATCGATTAAGATTTGGGTTAATGGTTTGTAATTATAAACGAACATGCAAGATGTTGGTGCATGATGTCAGTAGTTCAGTGTCTAGTGTCTGTAATCGAGTTAGTTGGATTTGTGTTATGAATGTAAGCGAAGTTCTCACAAGTTCGCTTGTTATAGGCGAACTTGTGGAACAAGCGAAGTTAGGAACAACTTCGTTTGAACATGCCAGGCGAAATTGTCGTCTTATATAATCAACTAGGTTACGGCTTGTTTAGTGTTGATCGAGTTAATCTGTGTAACGAGTTGTCCAGTGTTTGGTGATTGATATCACGTGTTTCCAGTTGCAATATAACGAGTCTTTGTTTATTGTAACGTGTGTTTAATCGTATCGTCTTCTACGCTCGTAACGTCTTACGTAGGGATTCCGCACCTACGTAGAACGAGATATTCCGTGTAGATCCGGCTGGGAACCTACAGCTGTTTATTGGCTGGTCACTTGAACTGCCTGGGACGCGGGTTCGACCCTCCCCCAGCCCGGTTTTAGAGTTTTTTTTTATATTTGTTTTGTATTATTAATCTATTAATTAAATTACAATTTTTAATAAATATAAATTAACACCATTATTTTACTTAACCGACACCACTAAGTTATAAGTTACTTGGCAATTAATCTCGTTATATTGGCGCCCACACACACACACACACACATATATATATATATAATCAATAAGTATTATAAGTATATATTGTTTTAAATAAAACCCGACACTTTAAATTCACGTTTTCTTATCGTTCAACGTTTTTAAAAACTTTGTCTTTATTATATATGTATTACTCTTAAACTGAAATATAAAAAAACGTATTAGATATATTTCATTGTTAAATTTCGTTAACGATTCAAAATGCATAATGGATCAAATATTGTTATTTTAAATACTTATTTAAAAACGTTTATGTATAGTTATTTATATTATAGTACTATATATTTATTTTACCCTAATAGTATATCTCAATTTCTATTTACTCAAAATCATTTTATTTAATTGGTATATTTAACTATTTTATTTAGATATTTATATAAATGTATTATATTGCATAAATAATAAAGCAAATAATCATCTTATAAATAAATGGTTAACAATAATGTTTGTTTTGCATTAATAATAACAATAGATTTCCATCAATCAATCAATAAACACTATAATCCCAAACATAACTCAAATCACATCAAAATCTTAATTCATTTAAATCGTGTCATATCATTTATAATTAATTTATATTATCCTATTTAACTAGGAATCCTTGACGTTATATCCCGACGGATTTAGCTTTCTCATATCATCACTTATATTTTGTTCATCCGATCAGGTGAGTAATCACTCCCCTATTTTACTTGTTTTCAAATGTTTTAGGGATACTTGCATACCATTTATCATATTATTTATCTTATTATTTCTCAAACGCAAACTCTGATCTTTGTGTTGTGTATCAATTGAATGATTGCCTGTTACTTGCTTACTTGAATCGCATTCGGAGAGGTCCAACATAATCTCATTATAGTATGATCATACGACCGTCGTAGTGGCCGGAGCCCGATCGCATTGGCAATGGTTTCACCGACACCTCATTTTTGGTAACCAATGCCCATTCGCATGGTAACGGTTTAGCCCTTTCTTTATGGCTTATTGTTTATGTATGTGCTACGGTTTAATTGTTTATACTCACAGATAACAGTTTTGCCTTTTTTTATTCACTTATATCATTACATATTATTACCATTTTTGTTTGTGTCAAAACTGGTGATCTACTCACTCAACATGTGTTGTTGACAAACATATATTTTGTACGCATTTGCAGGTTATAGATTTGGATTGCTTATCGAACTGAAGCTCACATAGAGATGACTTTAGGATAAAACATATACAAGAATAGTTGGTTTTGTATTTGTAAATTTCTTTATTTTTGTTGTATATGAATGTTGTTTGATAATAAATAAATTAATTAGATATTGTCGCTTTCATGATAGTAACCTTGTGAGCTGTTACAATCAGTTCACGGCCCGGCATTTCCGTCGTAGGTTGGGGTGTGACACTTTGTGGGTCTGGTTCTCTATAAACCCTCACGAGACCTCACTCGTCCACCCGGGCTACCGGGGGGTTTAAAGGGATTGTTGCATATGCTAAATGCAATCGTGATTCCAACGAAAGTTAGTTAGGTATTTTAACGTTTTTATTTAGTTTAACAAAATTTATTATGAAAATAATTAATTCAGCTCTGTAATTGTGTTTATAAAATTAACCAAAAATCATTTTTACATAACTCTTAAAATACCTATGTCTTACACTTGTGAGAAGCTTGCTTCTACACGTCTCGAGATTTTGCAGATTCGGTTGTTCGATTGGTAGTTGAATGAGACGAGTGTTTACGAGAGTTTACGAGCCGTATTTTTGCATTGCATTATCATTCGTATCAGGTGATTTTAGTTTCATAATCCATTTTATTATTTTAATTTTAAGTGTTATAAGTGTAATTGTGTAATTGCTAATAGAACCATCACATTAGAGCCCCGAGTTCTCAGATTGTTAAACTTTCAATTTTAACCTCGTCCCTCAAATGTTCATTAATTGTTTATATATATTAACATTGAGGACAATGTAAACCTCAAGTGTGGGATGGGGTAAATTTGAAAATTTTGGACCTATAGTACCTCGAAGAGTGTTTGGAAACCAAAGTTGTTAACTGTTAATTATTTTCATTAAAGCCAAGTTATAGGTTTCTGGTCATGGTTGGTTTTTCAGCTTCTCGATAGTTTTACTCACAAATGTTTTCAAAAATAGAAGTTGAAAATGGGGTCGTTTAGGCGGGTATAACGAGTCAAGGGGACGCGTATACATGTTTCATATCGACAACTCATCGCCCATCGTTGGCGCCATCGTCCTCGCCCGAGCCCGTGCTCATGCGTGTGCGCTCAGATGCTTCGCACCCTCTGTTTGGACCACTGGGTGCATTCTAGGCATAAAAGAATATTACTATGGAAACTCCTCTATTTATAAAGAGCTTCCAAATCTTTCTTACTTTCCATGTGAGAAGAGTTTTATCTTCCTTATTTATACACATGTGGAATGCTTTCACTTTCTTCCATCTTTCCATTTGGGATGGATTCTTTTTCCCATTTTCTTAGTATGGGATGAACTTTCTTATTTATATTTTTATTTTCCTAATTTCTTAACATGAAATGTTTTTATTTCTTTTATCTAAAATTTTCCATTACTTATTTTGAGAATATTTTCTATCCTTCAACTTTAACAAGATGTCAAATTTGGATCAAAATTTTGGGGATATTACATCCTCCCCACCTTGTAATGAATCTCGTCCTCGAGATTCGTTGTGAGCGATTTCTTTGCTTATCGATTTGTGATCACATTCTAACTTTAATCTGACTCTTGAGCTTTAACTCGAACTATTGGAATGGTTGCAATTCCTGATTTGTTGTTAACTCACATCTTTGGACGATGTATTCAGGTAATAGTTCAGAATGTCATAAGTAATTGTAAATTGCTAAGTACAGTGGCTAGTTGTGTTTAACTATTTACTTTACCTTTTATATTAACCATTTACTGATGTGAACTAGATTGCATTTTGGATTCAGTTTATCGAATCCTTTTAATTTCTTCATATTCATAACTTTCAAAATATTCATTCTTGAAATAATGATATCCTTTATTTTATGATCTTGACGGATTCCTTTCATTTATGTCCATCAATTGTTTGTTTGAACTTTCGAAGTTCGGATAACTGATCTTCTTTGAGAAGACATGTTCTTATGTCTAGTTTAATTCATCATTCTCTTTATTTCATCTCTCTATAGATGATTAACTATATCAGTATATAGTCTTTTGTATTTCGAATAAATTTTGAAATTTAACTATCTCTTTTCTTATAGGTATCAACATTCTTATGTAAACACATGATCTATATGCTAATATCTTTCTTTATATACATTAGGGATTTAAATACCCTTTTCTTGTTAATTTTTTTTTGTTTACAAACGACTTTACAAGAGTTAACTAAACTATTAGTTATTTCTAATGCCTTCGGATCTTGAACAATCATTTGGCATACTCTTGTCAACTTCTGTTTTTTGATTGTCGGATGCATCTTGTATGTTTAACAGATTTATTTTAGTATTTCCTTTCTTAGCATCGCTTTTGCTTGCGTTTCTTATCTTATTTGGACATTCCGTGCTGAAGTGTCCGTTTTCTCCACAACTGAAACATACAACTGTTTTCCTCCTGGAATCATTTTTTGAATGACCGAGTTTCTCGCAAAAGGTACATGTTACCAATGCAATATTTTTGGTTGATCTTAAACACTTTATGTAATGTCTTCTGCCACAACTATGACAGATTGGTCTTGTGAGTTTAAACCACCCTTCCGCTTTTTCTTTGTTTTTCATTGCTTTCTTTTCCTTGGTTCCTTCTTTCTTTCCTTTTCCATCCTTATCTTCCTCTTGATTTTTGATTAGACCATTCATAGGATAACCGGCTAATTCCATGGCTTAATCAGCAGTTTAGGGAAAATGAGATCTCACAATGTCTCTAATTTCCCGAGGTAAACCCCAAATATAGCGGGTTACTTTTTTGAATTCGGGTGATACCAAGTGTGGTACCAATCTACAATATTCATGCAACTTAGTATTGTATTCCTTGAGATTAGTGTCTTCCACCTTGTTGTTCATAAACTTAGTTTGAATAAGATCCGTTTCATCCATGGGACATAACTTTTGTAGCAAAAGTTTATTTGAATGCTTTTCACTTAAATTGGTACATAGTTTCTATACCCTTTGACATAATAGGGTATTCCACTATTCCAAAGCTTCGCCTTTAAAGTGTTGAGAGGAGTACTGAATCTTTTGAATCTCAGTACATTGGCTGATGATAACAATGGACTCGATTTCTTCAAGCCATCATAAAGCTGATATGGCACCTTTACCGCCATAGAATTCTTTTGGTCCATATTCTTTGAAGTTCTTGAAACTACAATCTTGGATTACTAATTGTTTCTTGAATTTGCTTTCAGCGTTGGAGCTATGAACACTTTCTTCATGATAAGAAGGATTTCGGTATGGATGACTTCTAACAGTCTTGTTTGAATGCTGAGATTTACTTTTATGTGTTTCCCCTTTCATTACATCAATGAGAGAAGACATTGCATTTTGAATCATTTCTTGAATCTTTTCAAGATACTGCTCAGGTATCTCCTGTTCAGGTTTTGTTATATCATTGTTGCTTCTTTGAATTAAAGCTTCGTCATTATTCTCTTGATTGTTTGGGTTTGACATTTTGTAAACAGAATTTGATTTAGTACGAAAGGAATTTCTTATTTATATGAAATGTTTACAACGGTTGTGTGACATTGAACGATTGATAAAAGTACAACAGATTTTATTTGTCTATGAAATATTTAACGATTTTGTCGTCTTCCCAAAGGAACTTATTTTTAACTTTTCTTCTTCTTTTTCACATAACCTCAACTGACTTTTTCCTTGTGGTAATTTGCTTGGTACGGGGCACAATTTCGTTGTTTATTCTTTGTTTCAAAAATGAGATTGGGATAGTAGTATGAATTGACAATTCCACTATATCATTTTCCAAATATCTCAATGATGATAGTCGATGAGGTTCTAGAGAGGCATCAATACTTTCTTGTTGTATATTCTACGATGGTTAGTACATACCTTGTGCACAAATAGACCACGAGAATTTCTATAATTCTCTTTCCAGGTGCGTTTCATTTAATCATTTGCTAATTATTTTATGAAGTGTTGACTTGGGGTTAGTCATCTTTTTGGATTTTGTCCACTTGGACCTTTCCTAGTGTAAGTCCCGAATCTGGATCACTATAATTATGATATCAATAGAACGAGTATTGGTGCGGAATACCAACACTCGGTGATACAAGAACACGAATAAGCACAAGGAACTAGCACAAGTTTGCTTCAAAAAACACGTATATTAAGAATACGTCGGATGCTTAAGCACTTACAAATACACGATGACAATACTATGAATGAACAACCTTAACCCAATATATAATGTCAACTATATATAGAGAAGCCAACACCCTGGCCCAAACAAACAAAAGTCCACCGAGAACACTAAGGTGTTCTCGGTTTACATAGCAACCCGTACCCAAGCCCAATACAAATAAACAAACTACAAACCACATAAACTAGGCCCAACAATCTCCCCCTTGGTTTGTAGCTTTTTCTTCAATCATGCTCTATGTAATCTATATCAGCATCCTTCAATCCTCCTGCCCAAAACTTACATTTGATGATAGAGGCGACCAAAGCTGTGTATTCTTTAGCGGCTGCTTCAAAAAATGGATCAGCTACAATCTAAAACATGCTGAGTGTCTTGATATCCTTCTCTCCAAATTTCAACAAATCCTTAGGATCAACGAATCGGTATTGACCTTTTCCTTTTTGTAGCTTGATAATAACCGTGGCAGTAAAAGAATCATAGAACCAGAACCTCATGTTCTCCAAAGTACCATCAGGAATAGCATCTGGTACAGGAATATAAGTAGCTTTCTTTGTGGGAGGCCACATAACATTTACCATCGTCTTTCCCGTTCATGGATTCTTAACCCCCTTTGCTTTCTTTAAGAAGGATTCTGCGGTTGTCATGTTCGGAAAACCTCGATCAACTTCACGTTTCAGAAATTTCCAGAACTCTATACCTCGTTTGTCATTAGATGGATTGGTGAATGGAGAATTTATCAGGTCACTTAAATCCACTTTAGTCCAGGAATCAAAGTCTTTCATTTTCTTATAATATTCGGTGGTTCCTGACTTCCTCTTCACCCTCCACATGTTCTTATCTGCATCAAAAACCCATGATAGCACTCCCGATCGATCACCTTATTTATCAGAGAACCCCTTTTGAAGCGTAACGACGTACTTGTCTGGGTGATCCGATGATTCAATATTCTGACTCGCGTTCTTCATCACCAATAGTTTCTTCTTTCCGTTTCAAGTAATTTCTTTTGAATCCTATCTGACTTTTCTTTGGAGACCCGGGGGGGGGCATTCATGTATTGCTTTAATGACTCAGCCTCATAAATGTTATCTGCTGGACGAATAGGAGAGTCTTTGTCTTGATCAACAATGGGAGTTTGATGAACCACATCATCATTGCTTTTAAATTCATCTCCAAATTTTTGAAATAACTTCTGTTGAAGATCAAGATACATCGCTGTTAAACCTCCCATACCAGACTACAACTCTTTAATTTTGGAATACCTGTCTGAGTTGCTTGCCTCAAGTTCCTGAATACGAACATCTTTAACTACCGAATCTTGTTCGAGTTCAAAGACTCGACGTTGCAGTGCTTGAATGTCTACAGGGGCATTCTCAAAAACCACCCCTTTACCCTTGTTCTGAAAATAGCTCTCTTGCATGGCAAGGATTTGGGCAACCTTTCTTGATGTACTTGTACTTGATTGACCCTGAACGGCTGGGCCAGACGAACCAGAAGGAATATCTGTGGTGTCGGTGTGAGGAATGTCTGTATCAGAGTCAAATTCACTTACAAAATCACTGGACAACAAATCTTGAAATGATGGCTCAGCAACAGATGTATCTGGTTCAGTTTGCATTTCTGGAGCATGTAATTCTGGTTGAGCTGTTTGTTGTTGTGGGCTGGTGGTTGTTTCTGGTGTTGGTGTTGGTGAAACGGTGGTTGTTTCGGCTTCGCTATCTAACTAGCTAGATCTCGGATCAACCCTTTTTGTTTGCGATGGATGAGATCAGCAGTTGGTTCTTCACTATTGTCTTCCTTAATGTTTTCAGTAACTGTCTGAGGAGGTTCAGCGCAGTTGACTGAAGTAAAGCTTTAGCAGCTTCAAGGGCTTTCAACTTTTCTTCATCAGTAAGAGTGACCGTCTGATGGTGTTCTTCTTCATCTTCTTCGTCATCAGAGATTTCAAATGTTGCAGCACGTGGTTGAGCGGGTGCCACATGCTCATCAGCAACCTTAGCTATAACAGGCTCAGCTTCAGTGTCAGCAAATCGTCTGAATTTTACCAGAGCATTTAAGCCCCGATATACCACTTTAGATCCCTTTCTCGACTGCTTCATCAACCCAAAAGTATTGGGTCCCATAGACTTCATGCCCAAACTTTCAACAGATCTGACCAGGTCGGTGTAATGAGAATCAAAGATCATCTGTAAGAACCTTGGATACATGAGGAACATCTCCTTCTTCTTTGCTTTTAAGTTTCTCATCATTTCATTGAAAACGAACTTGGAATAATTGTAATTCCAATCCATGATCAGAGCAACGATAGCAGACATCTGAGTGTGGCTAATCTCGTCTGAACCTCCCTTCCTCCCCGAGATACATGTAAAGAACGTGTGTAATATGTATCTCCAATATGGGTGAAATAACTTCTTAATTGCTGGAGGATAGGTGCCTTTGTAACCCATTCTTGTAAGCACCTAAGTAACTTCAGCAGCAGAGTACTCTGTCGGGTAATCGGGTTGATCCCCAAACATAAGCACTTCTGAGACAATGGCCTAAGTAATAACGACTGGCTTCTTCTGTACTTTGGAGGCAATTGACACGACTCTGTATGGCCCTCGTGGATTAATTGACGCATTGTTCCAAAAGTCGGTAACCATCTTCTTGCATATGACAGGGTTCTCTCCAAGAGCATGACAGATCCTGCAAGTATTGAGTCCAACGATCATCGACTTGAATTCCTTGCGGGCCATGGGTGGATCAAACAGATGACCAGCTATGTTATGTGTATCAACAAACTTCAACGGATTCTAATCGGCCATTTCTGCACCAAACGTATCAAGTTAGTTAATAAATAGACTACCTTGATAGTATTTAAAGAAATGTCTATGATTTATAGGAGATTTGGGCCATAAGACTGAAACAGGCCCAAAGAGAACTCACTTGAGAGCCCAAGGAGCATTAGATGGCCCAAGTCCACAACACAGTATAGGTTGGGGCCCAATCAGTGAGAGTTAAGCCCATGTGGAGAGATCTCGGTCAACATGGTGAGTTCTCGGTCAACAAATTAGATTTTGGTCAACGAAAGTCAACAAAAATCAATAAAGCTAAACGAGAACTGGGGTTCTCGGTCAACATTTAACCGAGAACCCTCGTTCTCGGTCAAGACTTGACCGAGAATGAAGTTTTCTGTCAAGACAAGGGTTCTCAGTCAACGAAAGTCAACTGAGAACTCCTTGACAGCTGGGGACAAAGAACCCCTTGGTTTCCACCTTGGGAAACGTGTAATCATCTTCAACCCACCGAGATCCCTATAAAACCTCCTTTAAACCTGCAACAGCTATATAAAGATCAACCGAAAACGCTTGATTAAACCATAAGACGTCCACCAAAACCCCTAATTACTCAAGAATCTACTTTTATTCATCAGATTACCCGTGAAATTAGTTCATAACAGCCTTAATTAAGCCTCTATTTGTACATAGATCTCATATGTCCTTGTCCAATACCTGATAATCAAATAAGAACACTATGAATGATGATTAGTGATGATGGTTTGATTTCGGTTAAAAAGGCTTGAGAGAGAAAGGTTTTTGATTTTGTGAAAATAATGAAAGTGATAAAACAAAACCTTAATACCATTTATATTATAAAAGAGTCGGGCCGAGAACACTAGATGGGCTCAAACCAGTGAATAGCCCAAGTAAAATATGTCCAAGCAGATCAAAAACCCAAAATTTTTTTAAAGCCCAATTTCAAAAGAAAGCTCAGTTTACACAACGTTTCGAGAAGAGTAAATTCGAGAAAGAAAAAAATAAAGTAAACACGACAAAACTAAATAAAATTAACCTAGAAACAATAAAAATATCCGCATTAGTATACACAATAACTCCCTTGAATTTATAAAGTCGGGATCAAATTTCAGTTTTAGTGAAAACGCCGCCCTTTCATGAAAAGATCCGAACATGGAATCATATCGTTTAAGAGGCTGTCACAAGGATTCACGTTCAGCGCTATTATGGCATAAAGAGACAGGTTGATAGCAGGTATAACATACTTAGCATGATTTTCATTGCATCAGTGATATGATTAAGGTTCAGTTCGGCATAAAACTTAGATGGACATCACTCATGGACCGGACTTACAGGCCTTTCATTCGAGACATGACAGAACTTATTTTTGTACCCCCATCTCTGGAGCTCTAGTTTGACCCCTTACGCCTTTGAAAACGTAAATTTTGATAATATAAATAAATAGAATAAGAGAAAACTCTTTATAATAAATTTTTTTTATTTTTTATTAAATAATATAATACAATATTTTTGGTGATCAAGACACTAAGGGGCTCGTGTATGACTGAGTAGTTGCTTTTCTGCCTATCATTCGGAGAGATGTATCTGGAGACATGCACATGTCTTCAAAATGACTCTCCACATTAAGTTTAGCAAATTTAGTTTATATCTCTTTAACTTTTACGCATCATGGAAAGTTACCATACAAATCAATGACTGTTCTAGAGCCTTTTAAGCTTAATAACTTCATCAGTTAGGCACACAAAACAATTGATCTTTCACTTTCCAAAGGTTGGATCAATTCTCATTTGAAAATATTTTGAAGCTTCTAAAAAGCTGTGAACTGAATAGTAATATCACTTCCCGGGAGTTAAGTAAAACACACGTGTTAGGAATTCAGTCACCCCGGTCACTTTAAGCTTTCAGGTGAATGGCTATCCATTATAACCACAAGTGGTTAACCGAACCAAAAATGCATGAAAACACATATCCTTCCAGCTCAGACTTACCGACATAATTTTAAGTGTATGTCCTTCAAACACATGTACTTCCTGTGAAACTACAAGTAGAACACAGGACCAACCATATACAAGTGTATGTCCTTCAAACTTGAGCAACCGACATAATTTTAAGCGAGAATGAATCTTGAAAAGCAATTTTAATAATAAAGACAACGCAGACACACTATTTTTGACAATTTGTTTTTTTTAATAATAAAAAATGCACAGACCCTATTTTTGTCTTTGATTTTTCTCCCCCTAAATTTGTGCAAAAATAAACAACTATGTACAAATCTATACCCAAAAAGACTCAATTCTCGAAGCGAAGCATTTTAAGAAAACCCACAAGCACATTAAATTTTGTTGTTCCGACCGGTTTTGTAAATAAGTCCGCCACATTGTTGTTAGTGTGGACTTGTTCAAGATGAATCACTTTTCGACCGAAACAGTCACGAATAAAATGAATTTTAATATCGATGTGCTTGGTTTTAGAGTGTTGAACAGGGTTTTTCACAATTGCAATGGCCGCATCATTATCACAGAAAATAGGAGTGTCAAGAAATTCCAAACCGTAATCCAGCAACTGGTTTTGCATCCAGATAACCTGAGAGCAACAAGCAGATGCAGCAACATATTCTGCTTCGGCGGTCGAAGTAGACATTGTCTGTTGTTTTTTACACTGCCAAGAAATGAGACGATCTCCTAAGAACTGACAACCTGCTGACGTGAATTTCCTGTCAATGTCATCTCCACCATAATTGCTATCAGCAAAAGCATAAAGATCAAATTCTGATTGTTTGGGATACCAAATACCTAACTTTGGTTGTCCCTTCAGATATCTAAAAATACGTTTAACAGCAATTAAATGAGAGAGTTTGGGTTAGCCTGGAAATGAGCACATTGGCAGACTGCAAACATGATGTCAGGACGACTGGCTGTGAGATACATCAGAGACCCGATCATCGATCGATAGTACGTTTGATCTACGGGACTCCCTCAGGATCAGATGACAGTAGAGGTCTTTCTGCCATGGGAGTGTTAGCACTCTTGGAATCTAGAAGTTCAAAGTTTTCCAGCATATCTTCAACATACTTTCCTTGATGCAGTAAAATTCCTGTCGAGCTTTGGCGAACCTGTAACCCTAGAAACATTGTCATTTCCCCTAACGAACTCATTTCAAATCTTTTCTTCATTACACCTTTAAATTCTTTGCACAACTCAGCGCTGGTGGATCCAAAAATGATATCATCGATATAAATCTGGACCAGAATCAGATCTTTTCCGACAGTCTTCCAGAACAATGTTTGATCAATGGTTCCACGCTTGTAGCCATGGTCAAGAAAATGTGCGGTCAGTGTAGCATACCACGCCAGAGGAGCCTGATGTAGCCCATACAATGCCTTGTCTAGCTTGTAGACATGATCTAGTTTCTTAGAATCAACAAACCCCGGTGGCTGATCAACATAAATCTCCTCCTTGAACTCACCATACAAAAATGTGGTCTTGACATCCATCTGATATACTGTAAACCCCATATATGATGCATAGGCCAGAAAAATTCTAATCGCCACAAGTCTAGCCACTGGAGCATAGACCTCTGTGTAGTCTAACCCCTCAACCTGACAAAACCCACGAACTACCAGTCGTGCCTTATTTTGAACAATAACCCCGGTGTCATCTTGCTTGTTTCTGATAACCCATCTTGTATCGAGAGCATTCTTTCCTTTCGACAGTTTAACAAATCTCCAAACTTTTAAATTATCAAACTGATTTAATTTTTCATGCATAGCATCAACCCAACTAGGTTCCTGAAGAGCCATCTCAACATTCTTTGGCTCGATTTGAGAGATGAAACAGGAAAACATACAACTGTTTATTTGTCCATTCTGACTTCGGGTGGACACACCTGCTTCAATGGGACCTATGATATTTTCAATCGGATAGTTCTTCTGGATTCTCGACTGGATTAAATGATCAGAAACATCATTGTTAGGTTGGAGATTTTTCACATTCTCATCAAAATCAGTAAGGAGGTTCTTCCAGCCAGTTGTCATCGTACTATGGGAGTATGAAGTACCATCAACGTATTCATCAGGAATGGCATCGGGAAATAGTGTGCTCCCGAATATCTAACGGACGGAACTCTCCCCCTCAACATTAGCAGTATTCTCAGACGAGCTCGGTGAACAATCAGATTCGGAAGATTCCTTGGGCTGAGTGTGCGACGATGGGTTGGTGACCATAAAAAATTTCATATGGAGTCTTCATCTTGGACTTGTTGATAATAACCCAATTCTGAACATAACATGCTGTATTGATAGCCTCTGCCCAGAAGAACATGGGCAGTTTAGAGTCACACATCATAGTCTGTGCTGCCTCGATAAGAGTTCTGTTTCTTCTTTCAGTTACACCGTTTTGTTGTGGTGTTCGAGCTGCACTATAATGACGAAGTACTCCCTTTTCTGAACAGAAATGATTAAATGAAGCATTCTTGAATTCCGTTCCATTGTCATAACGAATTCCCTTCAGCTTTAGATTCAGTTGGTTTTCATGATTATCACGAACTTCTTGATCAAATCTGCAGTTTCACTCTTATTTGACAAGAAAAATACCCATGTAAAACGTGAGTAATCATCAGTAATAACAAGACAGTAGGAGCTACGAGAAAGACTCAAAACATGAACTGGTCCGAAAAGGTCCATGTAGAGTAATTGAAAAACGGAAGATATTGTATTAATTAACTTTGGCTGATGAGACTTTCGATGATGTTTTCCCAAAGCACAAGCTACACATTTTTCAATAGTCACAAAATCTTTGATTGGTAGACCACGAACCAATTTATTTTTGGCAAGACAATTCATATTTTTTATATTAGCATGACCTAGCCGACGATGCCAAAGCATTGCATTATGTTCTGACACTTTTGAAAACAAGCAGGTTATTTCATCAGGAACATTTTTGTTCATGTCGATCACATAAGCATTATCTTTTTGTTGTGATCGAATAAGAATCTAGTCTTCTGGTATAATTTTACCAGGCTTCAAAATCAAACATTCTTTCTTTGTAAAGTGAGTTGAAAAATCTTTGTCACAGATTGTGACACGCTCAGCAAACTGTGCTTCAATTCGGTAACAAAATTGACATTTTCAAATTTTAGAACACCATTACTTACAATACCCTTTTGAGTGATCTTTCCCTTTTCTCCTCCCGCAAAGGACACATACCCCCCGTTAAAGGTTTGAATGTCGTGTAGTTGGGTAATGTCTCATGTCATGTGCCAGGAACAGCCACTATCAACATACCAAGGTCTGATGATATTACTCCATAGCTGTCCCTGCACGAAACGCGGGATTAATTAGATTTTGGTACCCAGTCCATACTTACACTGGGTGACCCTGATTCGTCTACAGTTGTCACGGATTTCCATGACATATCCTTTTGATCATCAAAAATAGACTTTGTAGAAGCTTTCGCCGGAGGTTTAGGCAACCATCTATGTCCGTGTGACTTTGAATTATAGGTACGAATGGTTGTCATAACCTCCGGAGCTTTGGATGTGGAAGGAAATGAATCAGCCTTTTTCTCCTGTTTCGGTCTAGAATTAATGCTTATGTTAGAATTAGAGCTCGATACATCTTTTCTGACCTTTCTTTTAGACATGTTGGTCTGATGAGGACTAAACCTGCCAGATTTGTTTCGATTCCAATCATCGTCAAAGGAACTAGCCCGAACGTGCTTGAATCCTTGCCTAAACAAGTTATAAGGCATGTAGGGCATATTCCTCTGATAAAATCCATAATAAGGAACATATGGACGATGTGGACAATTTCTGGCAATGTGACCAGGAGTGCCACAATTAAAGCACGTTTGACGTTTTATAAAGAAGTCATTTTAGGCAACTCCTTGTCTGGACTGGTTGTGTGGACCAGTCTGCTTACATTTATGAGAATTCCTGTTCTCGTCTTTTAATTTATCACCTAGTTTGTCATTAGAGCATCCCTCCTTGACAAACTTAGGTGCAACATATTTGTTGGATGTTTTTGTTGTTTTTAATTTTATTCGAAACCACATTATTAAAATCCAAAGTTTCAACTGAATAAAACACACAAGAATCCTTGCTCTTTAAAGCAGAGCCCACACAAACAGTCAAAATAACATAATTCAAAACATGAAGTTTTAAAGAAACATCAGAAACATAATCATTATAAAATTCAAAACAGGGGTCGTCATCCTCATCAGTTCACTCCTTCACAATTACTTTGTCTGCACATGAAGTAGATACATAAGAATCGTTCATATTTGAAGTAGACGAACCAGTGTTCACAGAACTGGTTTCGTCACCCTTATTTTGTTTACCATACTTCATATCCTTTATTTTTTCTTCCTGTTCTTTGGTGACAGGAGTAGGAACATAATTCTGGTTGTAAGGTGGGGGAACTTGACTGTATCCTATTCCCTCACCCTCATTCTCTTTCCACCACAATTGGTTCTCAATCATTGAGTTACCTACTTTACTGGAGCCATCGAATTTTTTAAAATCAAGTTCAGCCTTTTCAAACTTACTAGTTAGATTCATTATTTCAAACTTGGAGGCTTCCAGTTTAGCAGTTAACTCAGCAATTTCTTGTTTGGCACCTAGGTGATGACAACTTTTTATGCTAAAATCAGACTTAATCTTAGAAATATATTTCTTTTATGCTTCTAATTTTTCTAGAAACCCTTTTTCATTTTTCTTAAGTTTAAAATTTTCTGATTTTATTCTCTCCATGTCTCTCGTTAGATTATCATTGTGAAGCTTATACATTTCTCTCTTTTCAACACAATTTAAAGAGCATGGTTTGAAACTTACCTCGGATGAACATGGTGAAGTGAACGCCATATAAGCAAACTGAAGCTCTTTGATCTTCTCCTCAGTAGCGTTTTCTTCTCCAGTATCTTCAACATTGGAAAAGTTTGCAGCCTGGTTTCCAATATTGAGTGCAGCCATCTGATCTTCCCAAGAGAACTGTTGAGCAACCATACCCCTTTCACCATTACTAGAATTTCCTCCTACCTCGCCTCTGGCATTTCCAACAGGAACCAAAGCCCTTTCCGTATTTCCATTCTTTGTTGGATTGGTACATTCTCGAGCAAAGTGATCTGGCTCGTGACAGTTGTAGCATCTAAGAGTATCCTTGTTGAAACCCACCTTTTGATTATTCGGCATGTTCCAATTATTTCTACCCGTACTCTTAGTGAACTTCTTCGTACGAAAAACTGCCATGGCGATTTGCCACGAGATGTCCATCTCTTCAACATCATCGGGGTAAATCTGATCTAATTCAGCCGCAACCACTGGTTGAACCAAGTCTCCAGCCAAGAATGCATTATAGCAGTTCATGAATCCCGCCATTAGAGCAATATTATCTTGAGTCTCGTTCGATAAAGTGGGAATCTGATTGAAGTTCTGACTGGTCGTGTGAGCAGGTTTTCCAGTATCATTAGACGACTAACCAGACTTGGTGAAGAAAACTGGTTGAGGTGGGTTGGATGATGAAGATGATTGACCTCGAGTAGATGAAAACATCTGAAAGTTACTCTGAGGTGGCTGTTGGTTGGCTTTGAACAATGAAAAACTGTCTTGAGACATAAGAGCACTGTTGGAGGCAACATTGTATCCGGCCGCACTATAAGAACTTGCATGGTTTATTGCACGTTGCTTATCATCCATATCACATGCTTTAATGGTGGCTATCATCTCACTCATACCCATCTTGTTGAGGTCCTTAGTCTTTTTAATAACCGCAACATTCATGTCACAACTTTTTGGCAATGAGTTCACCGGCTTGTTGTTGATTTATGTGGTTTGAAGATAGATTCCTGCTAATCTCATTTCAGTCACAAGAGATATAAATCTTTGAAATTGAGATTCCAACGTTTCGCCCAAGACATGATTGAACATATTGAATTTCTGTCGCAGTAGATCTTGGCGACTTCTCTTCATGTCTTCATTTCCTTCATAAACTTCTACCAATGCCTCCCACAACTCCTTAGCAGATTGAAGTTCTCTAAACTGAAGGGCAATCTCCGGTGAGAGTGCCATGGTTAGAGTGGATAGAGGCTTTTAATCTTCCTCAACTCTACCAAAATCATCATCATCATATTGTGCAACTGGTTTAACAAGAACTTTGTCAGAACCATCCCTTTGATAAGTGATTCTTTGAGGTCCCCTCACAATACTTTTCCAAATCTTGGAATCTTTCATCTTGGCGTAGTGTTCAAAATGAAATTTCCATTCACTAAACCCTTCATGAGACAAGAGACGGGGTATACGAGTGGTTGTCCCCATGATGGAATCAAGTTCTTGATGAAGGGATGAATTGACAGAATTAGTACCATTCGTTAATTAGGCCATTTCAATCAGAATTGTTTTTAAGTCAAATTATCACTTAGGTCCAAATATAAAAAGTCTAAGTCCAAGTAAAACATGCCCAATCAATTAATTGGGCTGAGAACAAGTCCACAGTGGTTGACCGAGAACCAACAAATTAAGAAAACGCTGGCCGAGAACTCAAGTTTTGACCAAAGTTTGACCGAGAACTCCAAGTTTTGACCAAGGTTTGACCGAGAACTCCAAGTTTTGACCAAGGTTTGACCGAGAACTCCAAGTGTACGAGAACAAGACTTGGCCGATAACAACCTGCAGCCGAGAATGATGTTTGGCCGAGAACAAAAAGACCAAAAACAATGTTTGGCTGAGAACAAAGAGACCGAGAACACTGTTTTGGACAGAGAACCCAGAAGATCTGCCGAGAACACCCAGAAACAGATTTGACCAAGTAAATTTGGTAACAATCTAATCCCTGGTTTTGTGGGATTCAAATTATTTCCAAACAAAATATATCTTGACCAAACCAGTAGTTGTCTATCCTCTTCGATCAATACCTCTCCGGAAACACCACGAAAGAATGCTATTGTTGAATCTTTGATATCACAATAACGAGCCTGAATAAGGTCTATGGCTCTTATACCAATTATAAGTCCCGAATTTGGATCGCTACAATTATGATATCAATAGAACGAGTATTGGTGCGGAATACCAATACTCGGTAATTCAAGAACACGAATAAGCACAAGGAACTAGCACAAGTTTGCTTCAAAACACACGTATATTAAGAATACGTCGGGTGCTTAAGCACTTACAAATACACGATGACAATACTGTGAATGAACAACCTTAACCCTATACATAATGTCAACTATATATAGAGAAGCAAACACCCTGGCCCAAACAAACAAAAGCCACCGAGAATACTAAGGTGTTCTCGGTTTACATAGCAACCCGTACCCAAGCCCAATAAAAATAAACAAACTACAAACCACATAAACTAGGCCCAACACCTAGCTAGTAATTTCTCACTTCCAGACTTACTAAAAGGATTTACTCTCTAAGTTTGTGCTATCTTTTCTTGACATACATTTTAAAGATAGTGTTTAACAATTTCAAAGAAATAAAAACATATTTTGTTTATGTTGCAATTACAAGAGTGCACAAATTTATTACAGTTATACTATTTACAACTATTAAGATCTTATCGTCTACTTTTTCCAGCGAATGATCAATTTCTTGATCTTGTTGTCCTTCTTGGTGTTTCCTCCTTTCTTCTTTACTTTTTGCTTCTCCTCCGTATCCATTTCCTCCTTTAGAATTGCTTCAGCTAGTTTAGTGACATTGATTTCATAATAGTTGAATCTTCTTCAATGTCAAACATTTCTTTATTATCCATGTGCTAATGTTCACCTTCAATGTGAGCAAAGTAAGGATCTTGTATTGTTGAATAGTTAAAATATTCATGTCCCTAAGGAATTTCTTTTCGATAAGTCATTATTTCTTTTTCTTTCGACATCATTGGTTTCTTGGATCTACTTGATCCAGCTCCATACATGTTCTGACTTGGAATAATATGAGCTAGTGAGATGCCAGAATCAAACGAATCTGAATCTACTTCCATTGCTATTTGGTATGAATTTTCATCACTAGATATAGGATTTGGGAGTAAAGATGTTCCCATGTATCCTTTTCCTTTATCAGATCGAAGCTTCACTGATCCTTGGCTAGATTGACGATCGGACATCTGTACAAGGTTATTTTTGGGGATAGAAATGTGTTTTCCTATCTTATCCGTACTTACCGTAAAAATTTTAATCATTCAATGATTATTTCTTTGATATCCTTACTTGGATACTAATTATTATTATAAACTCATTTTTTATCAAAGCCTAGGTATGATTAAATACCTAATTCGCTAAGATCGATAGCTCTGATACCAACCTGTCACACCCCGACTTAGGACCTAGGCGTGTGACCAATAGTTGGTACCTATTTTGTAAATATATCAAAGTTGTGGTTATTTAGTGTAAGTATATTTTTTTAAATAAAGTATTACCATATTTTCAAGTATTAATTTATTTGTAAACCTTTATTTATAATAATATATTAATTGTAAGGCCCAGGTCCCAGTGCTCTACTTTTGACGTTGGATTTACTCATAAACATAGTTCTAAATATCATAGTTAAATAAAAACTTTTCACCGAATAATAAAAGTCAACGATTCAATCAAAACGTTCAAATCTTGTCTTTAAACATAATATAAAACATTGTATTAAAACATCATGATAATTCTTCTTCAGATACCAGACTCTTTAGTTCATGTCATTTGTCTTCATCAAGCCAACTCGTTTAGTGTATTTACCTGCGTGCATACTAAAATTCAGCTACGTTGAGTAAGTTCTAGTTAATCAGGAAACATACTTTACATTCATATATACGTGCCCGAAGGTACGTATTACGTACTTAACATATTTATCATTCTTTCATATATGCATACTTTAATTCTTTCATACTTCCTATCTTTAACATACACAGTACATTCATAACTATTCTTACATTATAAAGAACATTTTGCCCTACATACCTCAGATATTATTAGGGTCCAGTGCCCTTCATCCTCGGAAATTATTAGGGTCTGGTGCCCTCCATCCTCGGATGTTATTAGGGTCTGGTGCCCTCCATCCTTGGATGTTATTAGGGTCTGGTACCCTCCATCCTTGGATATTATAAGGGTCTGGTGCCCTTCATCTTCGGATATTAATAGGGTCCGGTGCCCTCCATCCTAGGATGTTATTAGGGTCCGGTACCCTCCATCCTCGGATATTATAAGGGTTTGGTGCCCTTCTTTCCATGCAACCATACTGTCATACATTCATGTCATTACTTTCATATTTATGTGATGTAATACATACTCTTAACATTTCCTAAATCATTCATAGATCATTCATAACACATTCATATATTATTTATACATAAATCATAAAACATTCACATATCAAACACTTACCACTTAAGGTAAGTGTATTAACTAATCACATCGAGTATGCACACAGCCATGAAAACATAGCAAGGAAATGAGGCTAGAAACTCACTTGTAAGCGATTCCTTTCTGAATTTACGGTAATGCCCTTCTTGAGTTGTGCACGGCTAACTGTGCAGCAATTAACAAGCATCACTTAACTACTCCTTTTTATATCATATTTCTATACCATTTCCCGTTTTAAACGCTACCTTTCCTTATTAATTGGTTCCTTGTTCTTAGCGTATTTACGTATAAGTCCATGTTATTTGCTTACACATGTATACGTCGTACATACACGTTATTCATACATATACGTTCTATATGCATATACGGTATACATACATAGACGGCATGCATACATATACGTTGCACATACATACATTGCCTACATACATACACGTCGTCTATACATATACGGTATACAATAAATATACGCAATATATACATATACGGTATACATACATACACGATGTACCTACATACTCGCCGTATATACATATACGGTATATTATATACACTCTATATACATATACGGTATACATAAATACATACGTGGCTTATATACATACACGGTGCACATACTTACACGCTATATATACATATACGGTGTACTTACTTACACGCTATATATACATATATGGTGTACATACTTACACGCTATATATACATATATGGTGTACATACTTACACGCTATATATACATATACGGTGCATTCATACTTATGGGCCTTCATACTTATACGTTACATACATATACGGTCGTATATACTTATATGCCTTAATGTGCATACCAGCTTTCTATTTCGCGTTTTTAAGGTTTTTTTCTCCGATTTCGGCGCCGTCAGCGCCGTTAACCACCATGGTTGGCCGAATTTTGATTTTTTATAACCCAGGTAGCTTCAGGATGTCCATATGCAAGATAAGGTGGCCCTTAAGCTCGATTTTGGCTGATTAAACACACGACTAAAGCTAGATCTAGATTTAAACGGCTCATTCGGCATCCTGGGACTGCGGTGTCGGGTTCTAAATTGTTGGGTCAGTTGAGATAAGTGATTTCTTACTTTCGGTTGGTCTCGAATCATTGAATAGAATAGAGTAGAGAGTGTTTGGCTTAAGTGTATGTTTTTGATGGTGTAGGTTAACGTGTAGAATGATGGGGATAGAAAGGATTTAGGGTTTAATGTCACACCCCAACCTACGGCGGAATGCCGGGGCGTGAACTGATTGTCTATAGCTCTCAATGTACTATTATGCAATATTGGAAATTTCAATATCTATTTAATTTAATTTTAAATAAGTACAAAGTATTCAATACAATATCCAAAAGACAGATAGTTCTCAAAACAAACATAAACCATAAAAACAAATGTCTTGTTAATTTTCTCTATCTTTAATCTTTAGTTTTCATTCCAATCTTGAACTAACTTCACATCAAACGATAACCTGCATATACGTTAAAAATAAAATAGTTTTGTCAACACAAAGTTGAGAGAGCAACACACCAGTTTAGTGTACATATAATATATCAAAATAAGTAATTGCAGCAAGTCATATGAGAATAACAAATTAACCAATGAGCAAATATAAATGAGATGTCGAGAAGCACAAACTTATAACGACTGGCATATGATCATACTATTTCTAAGATTATGCTGGACCTTTCCGAATTAGATTTACATAAAGCATGTAAGCACATAAACAAGTAAGGTATAAATTGTTAACACATAAGACAATAGTTGCAGTTTTGTGTATAAGTATATATGAGAAATATATTTACGCATATGTCCCCAAAACATGAGAAAACGAGTAAAATACGGGGAATGTGGTACTCACCTTAAAGACGAACAAAGGTGATTAAGATAATGAGAATGCGGAAAAGTCACACGCGAATGTTAAAGCCTAATGAGAAACGAGAGCAAACGGATACGCTAAGAAAAAATTTATTATGAATACTAGTTAAACAATATTATAATAATTTAATATTATATATCCAAGATTTATTATATTAAACAATTATCTTAATTTATAAAAACATAGCTTAAACTACTTTATAAAATTTGTTACTTGATTTATATATATATATTAAAACATTAGTTTTTTAAATTATAATATAATTTATATATGTGTATATATATATGTATATGCCTTTATGTATATACGAGAACAAAAACGAGAGTTAAACGGGTATTACAATGTTGGTTTTTATTAAAATAATCTTAATTACTTATTAGTGTTAATAATATGATTATAAATTGTTCTAAAAGAATAATAATAATAATTTCCCCAAACAAATCGGATGCAGGGGGTCGAACCCGCGACCTCCGCCCCGTAACTCAAACGTATTAATTGTTTTAAAAGAATAATAATAATAATTTCCCCAAACAAATCGGATGCAAGGGGTCGAACCCGCGACCTCCGCCCCGTAACTCAAACGTATTAACCAGCTGTGCTACAACGACGTGCAGATATTAGTTGATTTCCATTAATTATAAACAATAACGGATTTAAACAGTTTAAAGAACAAACCCTAACAAATCGATTTGATTAATCTCGTAACAATTAACCAAATTAATCAAAGGGCTTTTGATCTGCAGGTTAGCGCGATCAAGACCATGTGTTTAATTACCTCCAACGATTATCAGAAGTGGATGGATTGTCCCCGTTAGTGGCCGGCGATGATCATGTTTAAACGATAACCAAATGGTTAAACTAATCTAGTTAAATATAGGGTAAAGGTCGGCTACTTAATAAGGAGCGTATTATGTAAATTAATTGAAATATCATAAAGGATTTCGTGATCAACCAGCTATAAGGATTGTCGGTTTAATAAAAAGGGAAATCAGATCATATTTTGATATATTTAACTTGTATAGCTCGTCGGTCAGGGCCGAAATAGATAATAATTGGTGGTATGCAAGATCAATTACCACAAATAAACGAAAATTGTTGTCCAAGTTTGGATTCGGGTTCAAGAATAAATATGAGTCGGGTTTGGTAAATGGATATCCAAATAGATAATCTAGGTTATAACTATATTTATAGATTAGACCCTGATTTTTGGAATTGGATACAAAAGAGGTTAAACTTTATACTTTGGGCTAAAAGTGTAAATACACTAAAGATATATTTATAAATAATTAAACATTAATTAAATACTCAATTTAGTTTTATAAGCGTGATATGTTTAACAAAAATAACCCAAACATCGAACCGAGTCGGGTAAAGGTATAAGTTTGAAACCTGAGTTGTTACATTTAAGGGGTATTTATACTCCCTAAGCCCATGGACCTTATGCCTATCTTCATTTTAAGTCCATAATTAATTCAATCTATTTTAGCCTACCATCCTTCTATCTTTATTATTATATTATTATTATTCTATTAACTCAAATTAATTCTTCCAACGAAAATAATATTTTAATATTATTCATGGAAATTTCGGGATGTTACAAGTCTACTCTCCTTAAAAGAGATTTCGTCCCCGAAACCTAACTATAACTTAAACATGTTTGGGTAAAAATTGCACATCTCCTCCTCAACTTCCCAAGTAGTGTCCGATCCTCTACGATGCTTCCATGTCACCTTCACTAAAGGAATAATTTTATGACAAAACTTTTTTCCTTACGGTCAAATATCCCTACAGACTGCTCGATGTAGTTCAACTGTTCATTAACCTCGATGTCTACTAATTCATGTGAGAAGTGTCATCACCTAATCATTTTCTCAAGTGAGAAACAAGTAAATTAGAGTGAACTCCTTCTAATTCTTCAGGCGAATCCAGCTTATAAGCCACTTCGACCACACGGTCGACGATCTTAAATGGTCCAATGTACCTTGGACTTAACTTTCCTCTCTTCCTAAAACGAATAATCCCCTTCCAGGGCGAGACCTAAGCATCACATTGTCACCAACGCTAAACTCAATCGGTCGTCTCCGCTTATCAGCATAGGATTTTTGGCGATCTTGAGCAGCTTTCATTCTTGACTTGATCTGATCAAACCTAGAAGAGGATTTTCGCACAACCTCTAGACTTCCAATCTCTTTCTAACCAATCTCTCCCCGACATACAGGAGTTCTACAATGTCTACCATACAACATCTCAAACGGTGTCATACCAATACTCGAATGGTAGCTGTTATTATAAGAAAATTCTGCAAGATGAAAGTGATCATCACAACTTCCTCCAAAGACTAAAACACAAGCACGTAGCATATCCTAAAGGGTTTGGATAGTCCTTTCAGACTGCCCATCTGTTTGAGGATGATACGCCGTACCGATGTCAGTTTTGTTCCCATAACTTCATGGAACTTCTTCCAGAATCTTGAAGTAAAACGAGTATCTATATCACACACAATTGACAATGGTACTTCATGCTTGGGCACAACCTCCTTTATGAACACACTTGCTAACGTTATTGACGAGATGGCCACTCGTATAGGAAGAAAGTTAGCACTTTTCATTAAACGGTCCACAATCACCCGAATGGTATCATGATGTTTAGCTGTACGGGGTAGCTTAGTTATGAAATCCATGGTGATGTGTTCCCATTTCCATTCTGGTATCTCTAATGACTGCATCTTCCCATAAGGTTTGTGATGTTCTGCTTTGACTTGCAAGCAAGTGAAGCACTTACTGACATAATCTATCACATCGTTCTTCATACCCGGCCACTAGTAGTATCTCTTAAGATTCTGATACATCTTGGTGGATCCCGGATGAATCGAGTATCTCGACTTGTGAGCTTCATCTAAGATTCGAACACTAAGATTTACATGGAGTAGAATCCACATACGGTCAAACCTAGTCCTCACACTATGAGTGTTATCCATCAACTAGTCTTGTTGTCCGAATATTTTTTTCCTTTTCCATTAACCCTTCATCTGTAAGCACCTCAGTCTGCACCTTGATGATTTCTCCGAAGAGATATGGTTAATGATAAACTTATAAGACTTCATTGTTGCAATCTTCTACATTCTTACGGTTTAGCGCGTCGACAACCACATTAGCCTTACAAGGATAGTATTTGATGTCACAGTCCTAGTCCTTTATCAACTCTAACCATCTCCTTTGTTTCATATTCAACTCTTTCTGCTCGAAGAAGTAATTTAAACTCTTGTGATCTGTATAAATAGTACACTAGGTACCATACAGATAATGTCTACATATCTTGAGAGCATGCACTACTGCTGTTATGCGTCGGGTAAGTACTTTCATGAACTTTCAACTATCTGGGCGCATAAGCTATCAACTTTCCTCGTTGCATTAACACGCAACCTAACCCACGATGCGAAGCATCAGCACAAAGAACCAAATCCTCGTCTCCATCAGGTAGAGCAAGGATTGGAGCTTGTGTGAGTCTTTTCTTTAGTTCCTCAAAATCCTCCTCCTGAAACTTACCCCAATTGAATACTACAGACTTTCGGGTCATTCCGGTCAACGGTGCGGCTATATTGGAGAAGCCTTCATTTAATTTCTATAATTGCTAGCCAATCCTAAGAAGTTGCGTATATCAGTCGGGTTCTGCGGAGTTTTCCAATTCATTATCGCCTTAATCTTAGATGGGTCCACAGTAATCCTTTCAGGATTGATTATGTGGCCTAGAAACTGCACTTCGCGCAACCAGAATGCGCACTTAGAAAACTTAGCATACAATTTCTCTTCCTTCAAGATCTCCAATACTTCTCTTAGATGTTTAGCATGGTCAGACTCGCTCTTCGAATAAATAAATATATCTTCAATGAAAATGATGACTGACTTATCCAACATCGGCCAATATACCCTATTCATCATGTCTATAAATGCTTTTGGAGCATTCGTTTGACCTGACGACATCACGAGGAACTCGTAGTGTCCATACCAGGTCCGAAACGCTATCTTAGGGATGTCTACCTCTTTCACCTTCAGTTGATAATAACTTGGTCTAAGATCTATTCGTGAGAACCAACTCGAACCATGTAGTTGGTCAAACAAATCATCAATCCGTGGCAACATATATATGTTCTTCACCGTAAGCTTATTTAACTCACGATAGTCTATACACATTCTCATACTTCCATCCTTCTTCTTAACAAACAACAATGGTGCACCCCACAGGGAAACGCTCGGCCTAATGAAACCTTTGTCGATGAGTTCTTGTAGTTGGGACATCAATTCTTTCCTCTCGGACGGCGCCGGGAGGTAAGGTGCTTTCGCAACAGGTTGTGCTCATGGTATTAAGTCTATCTAAAATTCTATCTCTCGCTCTGGTGGCAACCCCGGAAGATCCTCATGGAATACTTCTGGGTAGTCGCGCACAACACGAACATCTTTCACTTCTTTTGTCTCTGCCGTAGCTTTGACAACATACGCCAGGTAGGCACCGTACCCTCGCCTTAACTAACCTTCGGCTTTATCATAGAAATGACATTAAGCCCTGAACTTTCTTTATCACCATAAATCGTCATTGTATCACTGTCCAAGGATTTTAACCTTATTAACCTACTCTTAAACACTATCTGAGCTTCAAACTCAGATAGCGAGTCCATTCCCAGAACCACGTCGAATCCTCCTAATATCATAACATACAGGATAACAGGGAACTCACGTCCCTCTAACTCTGTTGGGTCAAAGATTTGACATGATATGACTTAAGGAAGATTGGAATCTTCTCAACACTCCTCAGAAATGGCTAAGTATGGATATCGAGCACACTTGGACATCCGAGCAAGGTATTTTGCTCATTGAGCAAAGTTATCTTCTTCAAGTCTTCTTAAGTGACAATCCGACTAGGGTTCACTTTGTTTAGAAAAGGTGTTCTTCAAGTCGAGCACAGTTTGTTTACTAGCAAACCCTTGATTAAACCAAGCTTTTGAAGCCAAGTAATTGGAAGATCTAGCAAGGTTTCATCAATAAACAGTAGTTCGATCATGCTTGTGGAAAGTTGGTCATGAAATATTCTAAGTACTTTCTCCGGCAAGGTTCAGCCCCGAGCAAGCAATGCTACCAGCACAGTTCAAATAGTGTTACCAGCACACTTAAGTTTGCTTAATAAGTTATCATTTAACAAAGGGTTGAAGGGATTCATGAAGAACAATTTGCTCGTGGGACCATATCGAGAAAAGTTTGCTATGGTCAAGAAGATTGAAGTCGGCTAGGTGAGTATTTTCTAAGGAAAATACTCTAAAGAAAAGTCTACATGGAGAACTGTTTACCAGCACACTTCAAGGTTACCAGGTCTGCTCGAAGAAGACAAATGGCACAAAGTGTGCCAGAAGACCTGTTTTTACACTTAGAATGTTTTGCAATATGTTTTATGATTATGTACCAATCATTAGGGTTTCTAGAAGGAATGCAACTGTCAGGAGGCTGGCCTATAAATAGAATGATCTAGGGCACGCCTCCTAGGGACGAATTTTGCCACTTTACACTTTTCAGAACTACCGAATATTCCTGAGAGAGTGTGACGGTTGTCCTAAGATTAGTACGGATAAACATTCCTTACAAGAAACCCTAACTGATTTACATTTGTATGAAAACTTTCTATAAATGGAAATATTTTGAGTTATTGTTTGTGTTTGTTATATTTAATAATATTTAAGCAACATATAGTGTTTGTTAGTGATTCCGACATTAACAAACATCTATTCTTACCCTAAAAAGCAATGTCATCAACCTTCTTGTCGACACACGACACATCATTGTGTCGGTTGTGACATTTATTGTGAATTTGAGTGATCAATACGGGACCGACAAGTGGTATCAGAGCTCGTTTGTTGCTGTTTGGGTAAAGAATCATTGCTTATTGTTGATTTATTGAAGATGAAGAATGACGTGAGCTGAGTACTGTTACATTGGATCCTGACGTCAGCAACTCTGTTTTTCTTCATTCTTCCAAATCTGCAATATTTGGTGTCTTCTTTCACTTGTCTTTACTTAAAGTTTGTATTTTTATTACTAGATCTTGCTCCAATTGAATCAGAAACATCATATCTGAAGAGTTATTTCTCAGATCTGATTGATTTTCAAATTTTATTTTTAAAATATGTTGAAACTTTTCTCTGTTTTTCTTTAAAATCACTTTACAAAATACCAAAAATATGTCTGGTTTTGAAGAGTAAGAGGTTTCCACTAACTAAATTCCAAGGTTGTACGGACAGGAAAATTTCATCAAGTAGAAAGTGTTATTTGAGGCTGCAGTGTGTTATAATGATGTTGACATGTGGAACTCCATCAAGAATGGTCCATATGTGGCTGAAGATGCAAATCCTAACCAAGCCGTGGGTGATAGAATGAGGAAAGTGGATGACAGAACTCTGGCTATGATAAAGCTGGGTCTGTATTGGGAAATTTCAACAAAGGTTGCGCATCATACCATAGCCAAAGCTTTGTGTGATGCAATACTTGAAATGTTTGAAGGGAATTCTGAGCTGAAAAACATCAATAAGCAAAGACTCAAGCAACAACTTGAGAGATTCAAATATAAAGATGGGAGAGATTGAAATCAATTCTTGATAGGTTTCTAGTCATAGTGAATGATCTCAGAACCACGGATTAAGTCATGACTGATTCTGATTTGAACACTAAACTGCTATCATCAATGCCAAAGGAGTGGTATACAGCTAGCAAATTCATTCTTCAAAAACCGAATTATGAACAACTGAAGCTGGATGATGTAATTTGCTTTCTTTAAGCCGATGAGATAGAAATGATTGAGAAATAAATGATAAAGGAAGATAAACCATGTTTTGATGTGTCTAATGCACTTATTGCACCTATGGGAAACTTGTCCAACAAAAACCAACAACAGATCCCTATCATAGAAGAACCTACTGAACATGGTGTTGATACACCTAAAGCATTTGTTGGTGGTAGTTCAAGTAACCAAGTAAGCCAATCAAGGTTTAATGTCCAACTCATAGATGTTAATGATATTGCCTCCATGGCAAGTGGGCATTTACCTTTTGCTGGTGAAACAATGGTCAAGGAAGTGAAACTCAAGCATTGTTCTCTATGTTTACAGAGTCCTACAATGCATTTGTAGCCAAAAACAGGATTCACACAAGTGTCATTCAAGATGATTTAGATCAAATTGATGTTGATGATCTTGAAGACATGGACATGAAATGGCAGGCTACAATGCTGGCTCTCAGAAGTAAAAGGCTGTTTAATAAGACTGGAAGGTCTCTAGTGTCTGGTCCAAATGAAAGAATTGGGTTTGACAAGTCTAAGGCAATTTGCTACAATTGCTAGCAACCAGGACATTTTGCTAGAGAATGCAATCAACCAAGAAACTTCCAAGTAAACCAGTACCAGAACCAACAGCCAAGGAATCGGTACCAATTTCAGCAAAACCAGCCAAGAAACAATAACTACAACAACAACCCCAATTTTAACAACTACCAGCAGCCACAAAATGAATAATCAGCAAGTTGTACCTCAGAACCAGAATTACCAAAGAAACAACCAAAAACCCTCCAAATGCTCCCAACAACTCCAACAGAAACAATCAAAATCAGCCCAGAAACTAAGAAAATGTAGCACTTGCTGCACAACAAGAAGAGAATTTTGATTGGAGTGATCATGCAGATGACATCACCAAGACCAATGTTGCATTGATGGCAAAAATTGAAAGTGGGGTTGAATCTTCTTCTTCACTTGTACATTCAAATTCCACACTTGATTTACTTGAAACAATTGATGCATTGAATGTGAAAGTAGGTAACTTGGAGAGTGAATGCTTTAAGAAACAAAGTATGATAAATGGGTATTAAGCAAGTGATATAGTTTATGAAGAAAAGATAAGAAGCCTTGAAGATGACTGTGTGAGTAGTTATAGAACTCAGTCAAGATATGTGACTGAAATTGATGGCCTAAAGAAAATGATTGTTGATGAAAAGGTGAAGAATACCAAGCTACAAGTTGAGAATGAGTTTCTAAAGAACTTAGTTTCTACTGGAAACAGTTGTGGTATTTTGAACAAGATAAAAGAAGAAGATAAATACAAAGTTGTTCCTCCACCATTCAATAACAATTATTTATCCAAGGTTGATAAAGAAAAGAGAGATGGATATCTTCAACAGTTCAGAGATGTTTTTCAAGACAAAGAGGAATTATTGACATTTACAAGTTGGTTGAAGTGAGTAAAGATGGAGAGTTTGTTATAAAGGAAGAATTAAGAGATGATAAATCAATTGGTGTGCAAGTTTCTGAAGATGACTTCAATGATGAGGTTCTGAATGTGGATGATTTGATTGACTCTAGTGATCCAATCTCAGATAAAGAAATCAAAGATGCAGAAAGAAACAGAAGGCATAAGAAACCTGACTCAATTAACAAACTTCCTTTGTTGCCATCTATAACACCAAAAATGAAGAGACAAAATAAAAGAATGAAGACATAACATGTTTTTTTTGACATATATGAAAGGTCAAATGTGAGCTACAATGTTGTCAAGCCTCCAAGCAAGACTGTTTTGAAAAGGATAAGTGATAATAACAAGAAAAAGGCCATTGAAACAGTAATCTGTGACAACTTCATTCTAGTGTACGCTGTTTTCTCTAGTCATGAAGTTCTTGACATTGGAGAAGTTGAAACTATGGAAGAGTATGGGAAAAAGCAGTCAAGACACAAGGGAAACCTGGATGAAGAGCCTATGAATTTGAAGAAAATCATCTTTGTGAAAAGCAAGACTGGAAGACAAGATATCAAAATTGAAGAGTTTGTACCTTTTTCAATTGATTTTGATGGTTTGAAAACTCATAAAACACTTGGGATCAAACCACGTAGACCAAGTGAGAGATTTAAAAAGGGAAATTCTCAAGAAAATTTCAAAGGAAATGTATGGTTTAAAAGGTGTGATGAATATGGTCACCGTACTGATTCTTGTAATGAAACGTTCACCATCAAACCCTTTCATGTTCCCAATGAAACAAAGTTTGGTCAAAACTTTGAACTTTACAAACAGAAGTATGATAAATACTTGGGAAAAGGAAAAGTGAGTGAGAAGGAGACTGTAAGCAAAACTGAGCAGAAAGTTGATAACAGTGTTGAGATGGAAGGGAAATGTGAAGTGAAACCAAAGAAAAATGTGACTGACCAAGTCAAAAGAAACATCCTTCCTAGGAAATCTGAAACAGTTGTGAAAAAGAACTTTTAACCATTGAGAATTGTCCCCAATCAAGACTCAAAATCAGTTAAGTCTGATGAATCTCAAAAATCTCCAAACACTGAAAAGAAAAGGAACAAGGGTGTCTTCTCTAGAAAGAAGCCAAAAGAATTGACTAGTGATGAAAAGTTCCTTTTGAAGCATGGGTTTGAACCTCATGGATTTATTTGGAAACCAAGGGGTGAAGTTCAAGAGAAAAAGAAATTTGATGTGAGAGATTACACAAGCACAAAGGATTATTTAGTTCAAGATTGCAAAGCATAATTCCTTGTGTGCAATGCCTAGTGGATAGTGGTTATGAAACTGACAGATCTGAAGATTTTGAAGTTGTACATGAAGATCCTAAACCTACTATTCTTACATACAATGCATCAATTGTTATTGATGATGATGATTTGCAAGTTGATTCAGCTTTCAGTTCATCACCAAACTAACAACTTTCTTTATTTGTGCAAGAACAGTCGACTCCACTGAATAAAGTATGGTACATGGATAATGGATGTTCCAGGCACATGACTTGTAACAAGAGGTCACTTGTTAACTATGAAGAGAAGTTTGAAGGACCAATAGCTTTTGGAAGTGATGAGAATGGTGGAAAGATTGTTGGTAAAGGAATCTTAACCAATGAAAAAGTTACTTTTGACAATGTCTTTTATGTGGAAGGGCTACAATATAATCTTTTAAGCATTTCTTAAATGTGTGATAAAGGTTATAAGATTGGTTTTGATGACTCACATTGTTTCATCTTAAGACCTGAATTTGTAATCCCACCAGATATGATTATGATGATGGCACCAAGAAATGGCAATCTATATGAACTGAACATGAAAGATGCTGTTTCAAGGGGTGGTACATGTTTTGTATCAAAAGCCACTGAAAATGAATCCAAATTGTGGCATAGAAAGCTTTGTCATGTCAATTTGAAGAATATGAACAAACTAATCAAGGGTGAGCATGTTATTGGTTTACCTACTAGAGAGTTCAAGTTAGATGAAAATTGTACCTCATGTCAAAAGGGAAAACAACATAAGTCTTCACACAAGACTAAACTCATCAACACAATTGATCAAGTACTTGAGATGCTTCACATGGATCATTTTGGTCCTATGAGTGTACCAAGTATTGGAAAGAAGAGATATTTCCGCGTGATCATTGATGACTTCTCAAGATATACTTGGGTTTATTTCCTAAGTACAAAGGATGAGACTATTGAGTTGATTAAGAATTGTGTAACCAGGATTGAGAATCAATTGGATGCAAGGGTGAAAGTGATGAGAAGTGATAATGGAACAGAGTTCAAGAATGGAGTCATGGAAGAATTCTGCAATGAGAAAGGAATACTTCAACAGTTCTCTGCCCCTAGAACTCCTGAACAAAATGGTGTTACAGAAAGAAGGAACATAACACTCATAGAAGCTGCAAGAACCATGCTAGCAGATGCTTTCCTACCTGTCACTTTTTGGGCAGAAGCTATTAATACAGCCTGCTATGTTCAGAATAGAGTACTTCTCAACAAATGTCAAGACAAGACTCCATATGAAATCTTGTTTAAAAGGAAGCCCTACATCAAGTTTCTCAAGCCATTTGGATGTAAATGTTCTCTTTTGAACACCAAGGATTATCTTAACAAGTTTCAAGAAAAATCCTTGGATTGCTTCTTTGTTGGCTACTGTACACACTCAAAAGCTTACAGAGTATATGTTAAAGATCATTTGAGTGTGATTGAATCTTCTGATGTAATCTTCAATGAAAATCAATTCAACACAATTGATGGTGCAGCATAGTTGTTTGATCTTGAGAAATTAATCAAGTCTTTCAAGATTTATCCTGAAGACTTTGATGAATCATTTTACAAGACTAGTGAGACTGAAGAGACAAATAAGAAGACACTAGATTTGGAAAAGTTATGGTCCAAGGTTGCTGGAAAAAAAGTGAATATACATTCATAAAGGATCCCTCAAGTACTAATGTTGAACAAGTTCAAGATAATGATCAAGAACACAATCAGATTCCAGAACAAGATCAAGTAAATGGTGATCAAGACAATCAAGTAGTGCAAGATGATCAAGTTCTAAATGGGGAAGATGATCAAGCAACCAAACCAGTGAAAAGGAGGTTGCCAGAAGAGCAAGGTTTGAAGATTTGTTTGTAAGATTAGATTTGGGAAACAATGGCGCATCTATCTCACATCAGAAATATGAAGGAGCACCTGAGCCTCATGATACGATAATAAATTCGATCATTAAAGAACTAGATCTAAATGAATCAAATCTTGACTCTACTGTGTCTACTGATGTGATAGTTCAATCCTCTTATGTTGAAAGAAATCATCCTTCTGAGAACATCATTGGAGATATAAATGAAAGAGTTACAAGAAGTCATTCTGAATATGCAAACATTTGTTTGTACTCCTGCTTTCTATCCCAAATTGAACCCAAGAACATTGTTCAAGCATTAAAAGACAATTGTTGGGAAGAAGCAATACAAGAGGATTTGGCTCAATTCAGAGATCTACATGTATGGGAACTTGTAGATAGGCCAAGAAACAGATTGCAATTGGAAATAAATGGGTTTTCAGAAACAAAAGGGATGAAAGAGGTATTGTGATTAAGAACAAACCAAGACTTGTTGCTTTGGGATGTCTACAAGAAGAAGGAATAGACTTTGAGGAAGTCTTTGCTCCTGTAGCAAGACTTGAAGCTATAAGAATCTTTCTTTCTTATGTTGTCTTAAAGAATATAAGGGTATTTCAATTAGAAGCCAAATCTGCTTTCTTAAATATAAAAATAGAAGAGGAAGTGTATGTAACTCAGCCACCGGGATTTGAGGACCCTGATTATCCTAACGGAGTTTACAAACTGAATAAAGCTTTGTATGGACTACATCAAGCTCCAAGAGCTTGGTATGACGAGTTATCTAACCACTTGCTTGAAAAAGGTTTCTCAAGAGGAACTATTGACAAGACCCTCTTTTACAAGAAAAGAGGAAGAGATTTGCTTCTATTACAAGTCTATGTTTATGACATCATCTTTGGATCAACCAATGAACAGATGTGCCATGAATTTGAAGATGTGATGAAGTCTAAGTACAACATGAGCTCAATGGGAGAAATGAACTTCTTTCTTGGATTGCAAGTTCAATAGAAGGATGATAAGATTTTCATATGTCAATCCAAATATGTACAAGACATTTTGAACAATTTCAAGTGTCAAGATTTCAAAACTGCTTCAACACCCATGGACACTCATGAGAAGATGATAGCTGATGAAAAGGGGGAGCATGTGGATGAACATGAATACAGAGCCAAAATTAGATCCTTGATGTACCTAACTGCTTCAAGACTAGATATCATGTTTGTTGTATGTGTATGTGCAAGATTTCAGTCAAGTCCTAAGGTCTTTCACATGACAACAGTCAAAAGGATCTTTAGATACTTGAAGGGAAAGCCTGATTTGGGGATTTGGTATCCAAAAAACCAATCCTTTGATCTGATTGCTTATACTGATAGTGACTATAATGGGTGCAACATGAGCAGGAAGTCAACCTCTGGTGGAAGTCAATTTTTGGAAGACAGGCTAGTGTATTGGCAGTACAAGAAGCAAACCACAGTGTCCATCTCAACTGTTGAAGCTGTGTACATTGCTGCATCTGCCTGCTGTGCACAAGTTCTTTGGATTCAAAATCAAATGCTGGATTATGATCTGAATTTCTTGAACACTTCTGTTTTCATTGATAATACTGCTGTCTATTTTATTGTTAAGAATCCAGTCCAACATTCAAAGACCAAGCACATTGAAATCTGACATCATTTCATTAGGGATTGTAATGAAAAAGGTCTAATTGAGATTAAAATAGTTGATACAAGTGATAATTTGGCTGACCTATTCACAAAACCACTTGACAGAACCAGGTTCAACTTTCTTTTGAAAGCCCTGGGAATGATCAACTCTGATGAAGTCTGATTAATGATTTGTTCCTCTATGTCCTAATTGACTATTTTTTTGTTAGAGGGTCTAAGTGATTGTTGTGTGTGTTTGAATATGCTACTTTTTGATGTTAACTGATATGTGCTTAATTGATTATCTATGAAACTTAGGTATCTTTGATGCTTATGCTTGTTTATCAGTTAACTTTTAGGATATCATGATAAGTGTTTTTGGATTAATATACTTGAATATATGCTTATATGATGTTATAATTGAGTGATTGTTTATGTGTTTTATCCGATCAAATGGTGTTGTTATAATATATTAGACTATGCATTATGTGAAGTCTGCTTGTTTTGATAATATCATTTATGATTAAGATTTGAATATGTTACTTGTCTTTGTGTCAAAATGTGCTTTTGTGTCAAAATGATATGCTCAAATGAAAATTGTTAACAAAATTTTTTATCAAAACAATTTTTGATATAATAGTGCAAGTTGTTTATGGTGCTGAGATATGATAAGACTATTCTGTTCAAAGATTTATAGAAGCTTAAGAAAATTTACAATGAAAAGACTCAAAAGAGTTACTTTTGCTTAAAATTATGCCGTTTGCTCAAGTCAGAAGGACATATACTTGTATATGTTTGGTCATGTCATCTATTTATAGATTCAAAGGATAGCCATTAACCTAAAGACTGAAAGCATTCGGGGGAATTGTAATGTGTTCTTTCACTTAAAATTATGCCAATAACTCTAAGCCAAAAGGACATGTATTTACTTATATGTTTGGTCCTGCTGACTACTTGTAGACAAACAGGATAGCCATTCACCTGGTAGCTAATAAGAGTAATTGGGTTGACTGAAAATTTTAAATTTGGGAAATGATAGTACATTGACTACTTAGCCAATCATATGGATTTAATAAGCTAAAAGGGCACTTAGTACAGTCATTGACATGTATGGTTGCTTTCCCATGATGTGTAAAATCTAAGGTGATATAAACATAAAGAAACTGCTAAGCTTAATGTGGAGTTACATTATTGTCTATGCATGTTCCAAGATAAATCTTTCCTGAGAGGACCTCAGATCTCATATCTAAGATCTAAATACAATTAAACGGATCTAGTTCATATTAATTACTCTTAATAGGTATTAGTTGATTATATATATATATATGGTTTGGATCAAATACAAATGAAATTAACGTGCTAAACATGAGAATCAAGTAGAGTAATTATATATACAAGTAGAGTAATTATCATAGAGTAATTATATAATTACTCTACTTGATTCTCATGTTTAGCACGTTAATTTCATTTGTACGTTAACCTTCCCCTATATATATATATATATATATATATATATATATATATATATATATATATATATATATATATATATATATATATATATATTAGTTGTAATATGTGTATTATATATTAGATTAAACGAAGTTTGGATGGCAGAGAGAACAAGACCAAAACATGCAAGTATGTTCCACAAACTTAAATAACCGACATAGTTTTCAGCGAAAGAATAAAGTAAAAACGCATAACAAATCGCCCCAACTACTTCCATTGTCAGGTAAATAGCTATCCCGATCATTTACAAGTAAACATCAGGACCAGACATATACACGTATATGTCCATCAAATGTAAGTAATTGACATAATTTTCAGTGAACGTATGCAAAAATCTTTTTGGATTTTCTCTTTACATACATAAAAAACACAATCTTTTTGTTTTTTTTTAAATTTTTTTATAAAAAAATTAAAAAAAAGAACTTCACAATCTTTTTGGCTTTTTCAGATTTTTCTATACATACGAGAAATTTACAATCTTTTTATCTTTTCAAATTTTAGAACAAAACGCACAATATTTTTGTCTTTTTCAAATTTTCAAATGTTTTTGGTTTTATCTTTACAAGCTGAAATCACAATATTTTTTATAGTTTTCAAATTTTCACCCCCTAAAACCCAAAACATAAACAAATTAAAAACAAAAATAAAGTAAAAAGAAAGTAAAATAAACAAAGCAAGTTAAGATAGTCATCCTTGTTGAAGGACATCAGTAAGTGTCTTCAGACTGTTTAAACCAAGTAAAAATTTTAAAACGAGTTTGGTCGAAAGCCTTGGTAAACAAATCTGCTCGTTAAAAATCCGTGTGCACTTTTTCGCTATCGATTAATTTCTTTTCAAAGCAATATCGTATGAAATGATATCGAATTTCAATATGTTTAGTTTTAGAATGTTGCACAGGATTCTTGGTGATACTAATGGCAGCAGAGTTGTCGATAAGAATTGGAATAGTAAGAAATTTCAAACCGTAGTCGCGCAGATGTTGTTGTATCCATAAAACCTGTGAACGGCAACTCGAGGCTACCACATATTCTTCCTCTGCGGTTGAATTTGAGACCGTTGTCTGCTTCTTACACTGCCAGGAAACAAGCCGGCTTCCCAGAAATTGACAACCCGCTAAAGTCGATTTAAAGTTGATCTTGCAACCTCCAAAGTCCGAATCGGAAAATGCAGTGAGTTCAAAGTTATCGTCCTTGGGATACCATAACCCGATGTCAGGATTACCCCTCAAATACTGAAGTATACGTTTAACCGCTGCCATGTGAGTCACTCGGGGACTGGATTTGTACCTAGAACACAAACAAACTGCAAACATAATGTCAGGTCAAGAAGCAGTTAAATACATTAAAGAACCAATCATAGCACGATAGATGGTAGGATCAATGGTATCCTCCAATTCATCCGGTGATAAATTGTGACCCACGGGGAGAGAAGTTGAAGGGATTTTTCCGGCAGATATCTTGAATCGGCTCAAGACGTCATTCACATATTTTGTCTGATGAATGAAGATTCCTTTATCAGACTAGTGAACCTGCAACCCTAAGAAAAAGTTCATCTCTCCCATCGAGCTCATCTAGAATTTCGTTTGCATAGACTTCTCGAAATCCTTACACAGTTTGTCATTTGTTGAGCCAAAGATAATGTCGTCGACATATATCTGAAAGAGGAGCAGATCATCACCAACAGATATATGTTACAGGTAAAATAGTTTGATGCATTTACCAAGAGCAAAGACAATAAGATTGCCCTTTAGGTTACTTTAATAAAATGATGTAAAAGTTAGTTTGTTTGTTATCATGTCATTTCCATTTCGAACTTGTGTACTTAAGATTTAATATGATAATGATCATATTTCCGCTTTAATAGTAGTCACATGTGTTTTGAGCAATCTATGCGTTTTGCCCCGACGTAAATTCCGCCTTCGATTGGGATGTGACAAAAGTACTTGGGACTTTCACTTAACTGTTTCTTCTTGTCATTTATGTGTTCGGCTTACTTGAATGTACTCGAGGCTTGTAGTTAGAAAATCTCAGGGAAGTTGAGAAACTTTCAATCATCCATTTGACCCAACATTACGTTAATAGACTCATATCAGTTTGACGTCCCTTCATTTCGTATCATTAAAAATGTCATATCAACTAGGTTAAAATAAAGCTCAAGCGGGTGGGGACTAGTCTCTCATTTACTAGTTATCGCAACCTTGGTAAAAATAATCATCAATTATCAACTGATATTGTAAATGTTAATAACAAATGATATCATCCCTTTTTTATCTTCATTAATAATTTGATTGAAATTTCCAATACTCGTGTCTTCTAACAATTAAAAAAAAACTGCAACCACTAATAAGGTAAAAAAAACAGGTACCCAAACGAGATACGTAGTTTTTCAAGCTCGCTTGAAGCAGGAAAAGATGAAGGCGTAATATGGAAAATTTATAGAAATCTTTAAGCAATTGCATATTATCCTTTCACTCATAGAAGCTATTTCACAAATGCCAAAATATGAAAAGTTTTTAAAAAAAGTTTTATCCAACAAAAGGAAGCTAGAAGAGTTATCCCACGTGATACTCAACGAAGAATGCTCTGCCATTCTTCAAAACAAGCTTCCAAAGAAGATGGTTGGCCCAAGAGTTGCATTATCCCTTGTCTGATAGGAAACTTGTTTTTCAGCAATGCCTTAGCCGATTTAGGAGCCAGCATTAACCTCATGCCTTATACGGTCTTCTCCAAGTTAGAACTAAGAGAACCTGCTCACACCGTATGAGCATTCAGCTAGCCGATAGATTAGTGAAATACCCAAGAGGCGTAGTTGAAAACATGTTAGTCAAAATCGACAAGTTTTTCTTCCAAGTTAACTTCGTTATTCTAGACATGGATGAAGACGCTTTTGTACCCCTTATCTTAGGAAGGCCATTCTTAGCTACCGCTAGAGCAATCATAGACGTTTGCTAAATCTAGCAATCTTAATCAACAAAGATCTAACAATAACCTATTACCTTATAGCTTTCTAGGTCACACTTTTATTTATTTGACTAATAATATTATTCATATGATCTTATTTGAATTCAAAATTTAACTATTCAAAAACACACAATAGATGACCAACAAAATCCTATCATATGAAACACTCTCCAAGGATTATGTGGAATAATAACACTAGAACAAGCAAAACCAAGTGCGCATATGCATCAATCAAATAAAATCAAATAGTTTACTGAATTATAAAACCATAACGAAAAAGAAATAATCCAACTAAAATCAAAACATTAACGATGGTTCATCAATAGCCTAGGCAGTCTATAAAGTTTTATCTTGGCATCTTAAAATCAAACAAAACAATAATAGAAGAAAAGATGGTTTAAGTAATGAAAACGGAAGATCAAAGTTGATAAAACTCGTAGTCTTCGATCTTGAATATAAAGCTCTTCACCGAATGCTTCCTTGCCTTCAAACCCACCAAGAGTCTCAAATAAATGCTCCAATAAACTCCAAATTCGTCTGGTGGCTGTAGGGTATATTTCAGGTTAAGGTTAAGGGTGTATTTATAGTGAATTGGGCCCAAAACCTAGCAAAAATCAGAAACTTTCGGGGATCTGGGGCTGACCGCGCCCCGCGATTAGGTATTGAGTTTCTAGCCGCGCGGCGTGGCTTACTCCAAAGGGGGGCGATCTGTCCAGCTGGTCCGACCGGTTGTCAATCTGATTCCTTTCTAATGGGTTCTGGCTTCTCGTTTAGGCTTATTTTGACTCATTTTTCGCCCTTTCCAACTATGATCATCTTCCAGAACCTACAAATCTTAAATATGTTAGTAGTATACAAATCTGAACTAAAACGAACAAAAACTAATAAAATATTATATAAATTATAAAAGGGAAATATATATATATATATATATATATATATATATATATCAATATATCACTTATTATTATTGTTTTTTTATATTTAATTAATATTCAATAATAACTTTGAATTATATACCTTTTTACCCCTAAAACTTAAGTCTTACCACAATATGTATACATGCCTATAGTCCAGGGACTAAAATGCAATTATGCCGTATATTATATCATACCCATTTAGCCAAACCCATATACCCGCATTTGGATCCAACCCGCAACCCATTTTGATATCTTGAAACTTATTCTTCGTTGTAAACATGGAATTGATGACCGGTTGTCAATCTGATTCCTTTCTAATGGGTTCCGGATTCTCGTTTAAGCTTATTTTGACTCATTTTTCGCCCTTTTCAACTATGATCATCTTCCAGAACCTACAAATCTTAAATATGTTAGTAGTATACAAATCTGAACTAAAACGAACAAAAACTAATAAAATATTATATAAATTATAAAAGGGAAATATATATATATATATATATATATATATATATATCAATATATCACTTATTATTATTGTTTTTTTATATTTAATTAATATTCAATAATAACTTTGAATTATATACCTTTTTACCCCTAAAACTTAAGTCTTACCACAATATGTATACATGCCTATAGTCCAGGGACTAAAATGCAATTATGCCGTATATTATATCATACCCATTTAGCCAAACCCATATACCCGCATTTGGATCCAACCCGCAACCCATTTTGATATCTTGAAACTTATTCTTCGTTGTAAACATGGAATTGATCATATCAAATTGTTCACCTTGCCTAATCGACCTTCTTTGACATTTTAGTTAGAGAATAATATCAAAAACGATTGTGTTTGTGTTATTAAACTAACCGTCTATATCATATTGCTGTTATACTATCTAGAGGTCATAATATTACAATTAATCTTGTCTGCACGATCCTATACACCTCGCGAATCAAAGCCCTATAATCAGCTTCATTATCGTTACCTTCTTGTATCACTTCTTAATCACATTTTGGCCGACCATAGTTTAGTCAATTGAACCCTCGTTTCATCATCGTTTAAGGTCATTTATTATATGGTTCTGTTCGTCTTGATTCCATCTACATTAACCCTATGGCTAATCGGCTAAACAATTAACGATTTGGCCGATTGAATTGCTAGGGTTCATAGTTTGAATCGCGTTTGCAAACTGTGTGTATATAATAAATTGTTTTCATGTAATAACCAACTAACACCCTAGCACAGATTGTCTGGGTGTGTGTGTTAAAAGCTTAGGCTGGATGGGGGCGCAGGTTCGAATCTCCCTCGGCCCGTTTTGGTCTGTTTTATTTTTGGAAACATCTTATATAATATTTTAATTATTTTAAACCACTAATTAACATTATAAATACTATAAAAATAATAATTAACTAGTATTTTAACGTAACCGACTCGTTAGTTAGTCGTTTTCCCTCATTTTGATAAAACTATATATATTTATGTATGTGTGTGTGTGTGTGTGTGTGTGTAAATAGTAAGTAATAAAATGATAAAGGATTTAACAAAAAAAATTATAATAGAGTTATTTTAATTTAAAATACATATTTAAAACATATATTATTATGTAACATGTTAAAATAATTACTGGTTCAACTATTTTATAAAACATATATTATAGGTTATGTTCATTGCGTTTTTCAATCGTTAAACATAAAATTTAAAACAAAACGCACGTCATTGTGTCTTTATGCTCATCATTTCATCTCATGTTCGTTATTGTGTTTTTATACTTATCATTTTGTTTTAGTCATTGTGTATTATGTTCAAGTCATTGTGTATTATGTAATTACCATTGTGTTTTACGTTTCAGATCATTGTGTAATATGTATTTACCATTGTGTTTTATGTTTCATATCATTGTGTAATATGCATTCACCATTGTGTTTTATGTTATTGTGTAATATGTATTAATCATTGTATTTTACGTTTCAGATCATTGTGTAATATGTATTCATCATTGTGTTTTATGTTAGTATGTAATATGCATTAATCATTGTGTTTTATACTTTTATGAATTAGATATAGTTGTTATTTATCATTATATTTACACATCAAAATTATACAACGATGTTATTTCACTATTATAATTTTCATATTTTATCACTTTTGAAAAAAAAACGCATTAATAAGCAAAAGACACAATGATAAATAGAGAGACACAATGATAAATATAAGACACAATGCAAAACAAAAAGACACACTTGCATAATTTTTTTTTATATAAAACAAAGTCATACCCATATTAAAGATAAAAAAAACGCTTGTTATTATAGTGCTTTTTTTTAAATAAAAAATATCGAACGAAAAAGTTATAAACGTTTTAAAATGATGGATAAATTTACATGTGTTTTGCATGTAACTAGAGAAAATACGTGTTTTCTGTTTATGTCATTTATCGTTTGATCTCCACTTAACACATTACAACAATAATTTTTTATTATTCTTATTTTCGTTAAACCCTTATAAAAGAACTCAGCCCATAGATAATATACTAAAAGTAAAAAGATTTTATAATTTCAAGATTATTTATTAACAAGTTAGCAATAAATAATATACTAAAAGTAAAAAGTGAGCAAGGGGCCATTAATTCTGGTAATATAGTTGGAAATGAGAGTTGAAGTTAACCGAGTAAAGCAATTAAGAAAGTTGACCAAATTGAGAAGTGTCTCGTGTAAATCGGGGCCCCACATAAGAATTTGCCTATATATATACATTGCATTGCAACCCATAAGGAGAAGAGAATTACAAAGGCAAAGCTAAAGAAGAATGGCAGAAGGTTTTGTGAGTGATAATAAGAAGAAGAATGGTGTGTTTAGGGGTTCAATGTGTGGCGGTGTTCAAGAAGTCGAACAAATATTGAGAGACGGCAGCCAAAGCCAATATAGTCTAACCGCGGGCACCGGGATACTGCCACCGCTCGGTGCCCATACCAACCGTCGGGTTAAACTTCGTAACTTCATCATCTCCCCTTATGATCACCGTTACAGGTATATATATATACATATATATAGATGATGAAGTTCAGTTTTTTTCTTCTTCTTTTTTTTTTGTAAAGAGGCGGTGCCGCATAAGTAATAATAATAATAACAGCATCCATATCTCTCTGGTATGAATTACTTCAAGAATTTATTTTAATCATTTTTATACGAGTGGAACTTGAATTTTAAAACTTTACGGTGTTTAAAATATTAGAATTAATATTATTGCAGGGACAAAATAACATTTAGTTATTGTTTTTTTAAACACTGGAGGGTCTTCAATGGTTGTTTAAAATCGTCTTCATATACAGGCTGCAAACAAAGAATGATACTCCGATGTAATGTTTTTTTAAAGTTTCTTTTTTCACGGTTATTCTGTTTGTATAACCGCAAAAGGTACAAAGCTTATTTATTTTAGTAGCGATATTTTATACTTTTTGTTTATATAATAATTAAAATAGTACAATACAAGTTTACTTTGCAATATTAAACGAATTTAATAAAAGTAAAACAAGAAACGTTTATTATGTATTTTATTTATTTATTAATTGGACGAATATAACTATAGATTCGGTTAGCTTTTTGGTCTTGTAAATTCACAAGAAGGTATTAGGATCAAAAATCTTGGGCTTGTTTTGGATGGTGCATAGATCCATGGATTTATATATGTTACTTTTTATATGTATATCTTTTACTCTTTAGTTTTTTCCTTTTTATCTTTTTGAACGGAAATTTTGTCTTACTTCCTGAAACAAGATGGCGTGCATGACGTTTAGGTGATTAAGAGGCTTTGATTGTGCCACTAGGGCACCAACCCCTAAGACTATATGTCTTTTACTTATAACTAGTAATTTACCCGCGCTTTGCGTGGCTTCCGGGTATTAAGGCGTTAACTCGACACATGAATTCGATCATTTTTAGTTACATTCATTACGCTACCAGAACATAAACAAAAACAAAAAAAATATAAAAATCAAAGAGGACTAATGGGGTGATGTCGGTCGGTAAAACTCGGACGTTGGTAAAACCTAGGCAGTGTCGGTCCCGTGCGTAGAGGCGGTAAGTCTATGCAAATTTGGTGTGTTTCTGTCATGTTCATTACGCTGTTGGTTACATTTGTTACGGTGACGGAACAAAAACAAACACAAGCACACAAACAATATAAATATTGATGCAGGCCAATAAGGTAGTTTTAATCAGTAAAATTGAATATTAGTAAAACCCGAGCAATGTGGGTCTCGGCATTTAGGCCGGTGATTCTATAAGTGATGTTTTCAATTTCCATGATCTTCGTTACGGTACCGTAACTAAAACAAAAATGTTTGTTCGGTTACGTTGGTTACGGTACCAGAAGTAAAACAATATATATATATATATATTATATATATATATATATTGAGGTGTGCCAATGATCTTCGTTACGGTACCGAAACTAAAACAAAGGAGTTCGGTTGGTTAGCGTTACCTTTTGGTTGGTTCCGTCATATTCATTATTTTACCAAACCTAAAACAAAAGATTTATGTCGGTTAGCGTTACGTTTGTTATGACACCAAAACTAATAAAAAGAAAACAAAAATAAAATCTACGCGAATTCGGTCGGTCCCATCATATTCATTACGGTACCGAAACTAAAACAAAGGAGTTCGGTCGGTTAGCGTTACGTTTTGGTTGCTTCAGTCACATTCATTATGTTACCGAACATAAAACGAAAGAGTTCTGTCGATTAGCGTTACGTTTGTTATGACACCAAAATTAAAAAAACCCAAAAAGCAAAAACCAAAAAAAAAGTCCAAAATGGCTAGCTCCGACGCCAGCCATCACTGTTACTTATATTAGATAATGTGGGTTAACAAAAAACAACGTATCCTTCTACTACATTAGTTTTTTTTTTTTGTTTATTTAAAAAATGTACGTGTTTATATTATTCTCGTAATCATAAACTTAGAATTTACTCTTTAGTAAATGTCAATGTCTAAATATATGTACAAAAGTTTACTTAATATTTTTTAAGAGATTCTATTATATTCTTGTGATTATCAATGTCGAGTTGATTCTTAATATGAATTACTAAAAGAATGGTATTTAATTTTGACCCTTTTTGGGAGGATATTAATTATTTTGCTAAGCGTGTCCTCTAATGAATATGGGTGCCTGTAGACTCTTGTGGAATCATTTAGCCATTTAGGCATCTACCATTTTCTCTTCTTTTTATTAATTACTTTCAGATTATAGCTGCAACATTTCATTAAGACCTCTTTCTTATTCATTTTTCTGAGAATTCTAAGATAATTTATTATGTTAAGCTTCCACCAATCCAACTATCCAACTGTATCTTGGTTTTATCGAGGTATATTATATTGGAGTAATATATACTAACACTATTTTACTACGAGTCAAATCTAAATAATAATTATTTTAATTATTAAATATGTATTATTATACGTGTGCCAAGTTACTCTATAAAGAGGACAAAGAAAAGAATGGTGAGAAAGATTTGTGTCATTACAAAAAAAACCCATCTTCTTCGTTCAAAACACACGCATAGACAATGTTAAGAAAAAAGATTATTGTGTTTTTTTTTATTTTTAATTGTGTCTTTTGTTTATTTTCGTCGTTGGTTGTGTCTTTTTTTCTCTTAACATTGTGTATTTTTTTTTTCCTTTATATTGTGTTATACTACCCAACATTGTGTTATATTTTACTCTGCATTATTTTTTATTTTGTAATCTATTGTGTCTTTTTTTATATATCATTATGTTTTTTTTGTTTATTTTTGTTAATGTGTCTTTTTTACTCGACATTGTGTCATTTTTGTATGTTTTTTAATGAGAAAGACAGGAGTAAATATTTTAGTTTACTTTTACTTTTTTCGTTTTTAAATTGTATTTTGAATTATGATTGCAGTTACAAAAGGTAATTTTACTTTTTGAAAACAACTTTATTACTTAAAAGTTAATATACATATTTATTGATTCACACTACGGTTTATAATAATGCATTTACTACCAATGAATACTTTCAAAAATTTTAATTTCAAAAATGCCACAATGTTTAAAGAGTGTTTAATTATGTTTACTTTTTTTAATCGGCAGGAAACAATTATATAACAAATCTAGCAAGAATACAAAAGATCATCTTTTATAAGATCAGATGGTTAATTAAAAGTAGTTCTTAACTCTTAAAATTTTAGTGGTTCTTATTTGAATTTGACACGGCAACACTATATATATATATATATTTGTTTGTTTCTGTCATTAACTGAAATACAATGTTTCAGAGTATGGGAGACATTTTTAGTTGCGTTGGTGTTGTATACTGCATGGGTATCCCCCTTCGAGCTCGGTTTCTTAGAAAGACCCGAGAGACCACTCTCTATCATTGATAACATCGTCAATGCGTTTTTTTGCCATTGATATTATTCTTACTTTCTTCGTCGCTTACCTTGATAAAAGTACTTATCTTCTTGTGGACAACCCGAAAAAGATTGCTTGGAGGTATACGAGTACTTGGTTGATATTTGATGCCGTCTCCACAATTCCTTCGGAACTAGCCCGCAATATACGTGCTCAACCCTTACCATCCTATGGATTATTCAACATGTTTAGGTTATGGCGTTTGCGTAGAGTTAGCGCCATGTTTGCCAGGTACAACTTTCATTCATTGTATTAAACGTGCCCATTTGACTAGTTCAAGCCGTTTTGACCTGTTACCTAAACCGCCGTGTTTAATGTCTTTCCCTTTTTGAGAACAGACTCGAGAAAGATAAGAACTTCAACTACTTCTGGGTTCGATGTGCCAAGCTTATTTGTGTAAGTATTGAAAAATGCGATAACATGCATTCACCTCTATATGTAGATATGATATTTTGAGGTTAGGAAACTAACATTAATTGTATGCGTGGTGATTATGTTAGGTTACTCTCTTTGTGGTACACTGTGCTGGATGTCTGTACTATTATCTAGCTGCTACATATCATGACCCAGGTAACACTTGGATCGGGTATAATAACACGGATTTCAAGCACGATGGGTTAGATGTTCGTTATGCAACATCCATATATTGGTCAATCACGACCCTCACAACCGTTGGATACGGTGATCTACATGCTCAAAACAGACGAGAGATGGTATTCGTCATATGTTACATGCTTTTCAACCTCGGATTGACCTCGTATCTCATAGGAAACATGACCAATTTGGTTGTCCACGGCACCAGTAAAACCAGGCACTTTGTAAGTACACTTTATAAATAAAATCATTTGATTAGCTGGTGGTGACAAATAATATCTGAAACGTAGCGCGATACTATTCAAGCGGCCTCGAGTTTCGCTCACCGGAACCAGTTGCCTGTCCGGTTGCAAGATCAGATGTTGGCACATTTGTGTTTGAAGTTTAGAACTGACTCAGAAGGGCTTCAACAACAAGAGACTATTGACTCACTTCCAAAAGCCATTAGATCAAGCATTTCTCACCATCTTTTCTATTCACTTCTAGATAAGGCCTATTTGTTTCATGGTGTATCCAATGATATCCTCTTTCAACTGGTATGTTCCATCACTTTATTCACGAAAATGGCTTTATGAGTAAATAGTATATTAATTTTGACATATATTTGAAGGTTTCAGAAATGAAAGCTGAATACTTCCCCCCTAAGGAAGATGTCATCTTGCAGAATGAAGCACCTACTGATTTCTACATACTTGTTACAGGAGCAGTGGTTGGTGTTGAATTTTATACTTATTAATTAAAGTACATATATCTTTTAATTTCTATGTATCTTTAAACCCTAAAACCCTACCAGGAGTTGATTGTGATGAAGAATGGAATCGAGCAAGTCATCAGTGAAGTGAAACGTGGTGACCTATGCGGTGAGGTTGGGGTTCTTTGTTATAGACCGCAACTTTTCACGGTTCGGACTAAAAGACTAAGCCAGTTACTAAGGCTAAACCGCACCACGTTCTTGAACATCGTTCAAGCTAATGTTGGTGACGGGACTGTTATCATGGACAATCTCCTCGAGGTTAAATTTTCCCCTCACGATATTATTTTAGTCGTTTTGCAATATCAGTAGTGTCATTTTTGTGTTTCTTGGGTGAACAGCATTTGAAAAACTTAAACGATCCAGTTATGGAAAAAGTGTTGATGGAGACAGAGAATATGTTGGCCCGGGGTAGGATGGACTTGCCATTAAGTTTGTGCTTTGCTACACGTAGAGGAGACGACCTTTTGTTGCAGAAGTTGTTGAAGAAAGGCCTTGACCCGAACGAGTCAGATAATAATGGAAGAACCGCGTTGGTATGAATGTTGAAACTTTTCATATACTCCATAACAAAGGAATCTTTGGTATATTAGCATGTGTTTTGTGTTGTTTTCAGCACATAGCTGCATCAAAAGGAAGTGAGAGTTGTGTGCTTTTGCTTCTAGATTATGGAGCAGATCCCAATTGCATAGGTGGGTCTTATTTTTCTTGATTTTATTGAATGAAAGAGTCGGGTCAAAATCATAAGTTGTGACCCGTTATTGTGTGTTGGCTTATACAGATTCAGAAGGCAATGTTCCATTATGGGAGGCTATAATAGGTAACCACGAGACGGTGGTCCAACACTTGGCAGATAATGGTGCCACCCTGTCATCTGGTGATTCGGGCCAGTTTTCTTGCTTCGCAGCCGAGCAAAACAACTTAAACCTTTTGAACCAAATCATTCGGTACGGAGGAGACGTCACTCGAGCCAGAAACGACGGGTCAACCGCTCTACACCTTGCGGTTTGTGAAGGCAACACTGACATGGTTCAATTTCTACTAACCGAAGGAGCTAACATTGACCAACGAGACCATCACGGGTGGACCCCATGCGACTTAGCCGACCAACAAGGACACGAGGGTATCCAAACATTATTCCTCTCGGTTAAGCCCCTAGAAGACCACCTGTTCACCCGACCACCACCACTTGTCTCAATCCCTGAGGGAAAACGTGCTCCGCATGTGAAGTTTCTCGGAAGATTTAAAAGCGAGCCCACAATGGCTCGGCCTGGGGCCCAAGACTCAGATGACGGATCTTGGAGCCGGTCTTCTCGAAGAAGACGAAGAAGTGATCATTTTCATAACTCACTTTTTGGGATAATGTCAAATGCTCGGGAAGGTGAGAACGGGTTTGGCCTGGCGTCACAGAGGCTTAAAAGTGTGATGGATGGAGTTTGTGAGCGCGAGAATAATGGTCGGATGGTTGTGAGTTGTCCCGAGAAAGGTGACGTCGCGGGGAAACTTGTCTTCATCCCGAGAAGCTTTCAGGAACTGCTGGAGATTGGTGTGAAGAAGTATGGTTTTTTGGCGGTAAAAGTTGTGAATAAAGAAGGAGCTGAAGTAGATGAGATAGAAGTAGTTAGGGACGGTGATCATTTGATCTTCATTAGTGATGATTCAAAACAAACGGTTGAGGAATCAAGGTAGAAATATGGTGAAAATATAAGATGGCACCATTAATCCTAATCTCTGTATTTGTCTAGCTTTTGAATTCTAACTACTTTTGCGTGAAAGCAACTACATAGATTCTTAACGTTATAACGAGGCATTCTGGTTACAATGATCATTGGAGAACGAAAAAGCTATGACTGAAAACATGGCAGCATGTATCTAGGTGACCGTTTTCGGCCAAAACAACAAGCATGTTTAGTCAATCGGGCTGTGTTCTTATTTGCATATTGGGTTTACGGGTCGACCCACGATCTCTACTTATCTAAAACATGTGTTTTGTGTATTAACTTAACCTGATTTTGGGCCAAACCTGCAAACAAGTTTAGCTAAATAGGCCATCTTAGAATTGGCATGTTGCGATCATCGTGCTAACCCGTTTAATTTTATATATACTTATTTAAAGTATGTGTGTTTCATGTCATAACTTTTAACTAATTAGGTATTTTTTTTTTGTCAAAATTTAAAGAATAAAAAAGAAATGACCATAAGATTTCAGAGTTTACACACATTTTATTTTTGGTTGTAAACTTATAATTTGACATAAATGGGTTGTGTTCGTGTCAACCCGCGGAAACTCATGTAGTGTAGGGATTCGTGTGCCTTGACTCAATTTCTGGGGTCGTTTCGACATCAAATTTTCGGGTTTGTGTTGGTTTCGACCCGCGAACACAATCCACTTAAAGCTAAGTATTTTGATTTAGCAAAAAAAGCATATAATAAACGACTTAAAGCAATGATATATGTATATAATCACGTATGCATCTATATATGTATATATGTGTTTATAGACTCGACCTCAAACCTTGCTTCACACAAACACAAAAATTTAAACCATTTAACCTCTATATCAAACAAAACTATTAGAAACTTTTATTATTTTTCTCTCATATTCAACTGCAATATCTATTAGAAACTTACAGTAGCTTGAGCATCTTTAGGCGCTCCATATGTTCTGGATCAAGTTTTGGAGGAGTGTAACACCCATGAAGATCCTCTACCACATACTCCTACACAATAGCAAAAACAAACATATTATTTATTTCATCTGATCGACCCTTAAGAAAATGAAAATAATGATAATGATAACAGGTAACCTACCTGTGTTAGTTCTGTTTTGGTGAGGATGTGATAATGTCTCTGCCAAATCCTTTGGATAGCCATTGTAGCAGCAAGAAAACCGTAGGCAATACCAAGAATGACAAATATGACCACAAAAACAATAGCAGCTGCAAAACATGCTTCAACTGAGGCGGAAAAACAGTCCAAGATTCCCCACCCGAAACAGCAGTTCTGACAACCAGCCATACGCGGCTCATTGTTGACAGATGAACAGTGAAGCAGGAACCCGAAAAACCCAACCAGCACGAAGAGGAAGAAGAAGAAGATAAGGACCCCTGTAAAATTTAACTTTTAACGCTTTATTGTAATATTCACAGACTAGTCGAACCTGAACTAGCACTAGACCTACAAATGAGCCTAACATCTAGTGAACTGTTCGTGAACTCTTAGGCAGGAAGTTCGTTTATGTTTGTTTATTTAAGATCGTCTACGTTCGTTCATTTATGTTCGTCAATTTAAGGTGGTTAATTTACTTTTGTTTATATATTCATTTATAATAGTTAGGCCAGTTAAAATCTAGTTTAGTTTTGTGAAATTAAAATAACACCTCTTACAATTTAGTGTGGTTTAACCAAACTTTGAGGCCCAACAAATTAATGTTTGCGTTTACTTCAATTATGCATATACATTTGTGTTCAACTGTGCTCAGTGCTCGTTCGTTTATACTATTAACAAACGAACATAGACACGTTCGACACTCATTTTCTTAACGAACAAGAAATCCCTGTACGTTTAATAATTTGTGTTCGATCGTTTGTTCGGTTAAAGTTAAACGAACGAACATGAACAGCCTAATTCGTGATCATTTAGTTCGTTTACACGCCTAACCAGTACGAATGGGAAGGATGTGTAATGGGTTAACCTTGCACATTTTTTCCAATTTCTAAAATAATCATGACTATGTGCCTATGCAATAGTAAGAATGGTATAGAATGTGTTGATAAATACGGTCCCAGTTGTCATTAAAAGAAGTTCGGAACGACCCGTCTTTGTCAACAATGTATGCAAGACCTCCAATCATCTGTATGTGGTAGTCGTACGATTACTTAAAAAAACCAACAGTATTAAGATGTATAAGCTGTGATTCAGATGCTAATCATAATGCATGTTGTTAAATATATATACTATTATTGTTTGAGAGTAATCATAGTTCATAATATTATTATTCCTATCTATTTTACACATGCATTGCATAGAAGAATCATTACACATTAGGAAATTAGGATGAAGTTTTTCCTTGGTTACTATAAAAATATATAACTAGTAACAGTATTACTGTTGAGCCCATTAGCACAGCTCATTAGGATTGGGGTTTCGTATTTTGTCGATTTATACCAGTAGTAGATTATTATAACCTATGATCACACAACGTTAATAATATCCCTCTTTTACACTCACATTTAAAGTATCAGTAAAATCAATAATATTCAAAGAATAAGTGGATAATACTTCCAAGTATAACAAGAGACTAATAATACTCATCGAGCATTAGCACAGTTTACAAATATTCATAAAATACAATATTAAATAGATAACGAACGATAATAAGATGGCATCACAAAATCTAACTAATAATGTTGTTAACATAAAGAAGTGGTAACGAGAAACGCACGGGATAATTAATGAGAGTGCATCCCAATAGTATTATAGAATTAGATTTTAACCCTCTTATTATTATATTATGTGTTAATTAGGTGAAACAAAACCCAAGATATAGCAGTAGTACAACTCTCACACAAAAAACATATCAGATTCAGGATCACAGTCACATGAAAAAGATTTTAGCAATGTAAAAAAAACATAAGAATATTTACCTTACCGTTTGTACAGCCAGAAATACAAGGAGAACATTGATCCCGTGCAACAAATAGTCTGAATTTTATCTTCTTCCACGAGTTGTCTTTTAGCTCAACAACTTGAAGGTGAAACTGAGCTATGCAAGTTGTACAACGAGAAAAGGCAAACCCTTCCTATTCAAAATAACACATAAATGCATTAAAATTGGAATAGCTTATAACATGATTGCATTCCATTAACGGATCACGGAAATCAGTAGGCCTTGCTTAACTTAACAGACCGACAATGATCAAGGCATGCACGATGCACAAACTGTTGGGTGCCTTTACACATGCATGGAAATATCATATCATCATCTATGGGGAAAGAAAAAAGAAAGTTTTATGAAGATGCAATAACTTAATAGGATATATTTCTTACCAAAGAAAAAGCACAAAAGAATAGAAACTAACACCGCTATCTTGATACGGAAATAATTATGCAGTCAACACACAACCTGTTGTCGAAGTAAACTTTGTGGAATTCATGGGTCTCAAGCACACACAATTGAATTTTCTTGTACTTCTACAAATATCTAAAATGCTAGTGGCACGGTTAAAAACATAAAAGAGAAAAGGAAAAATAGCTAATGCATTTTTCAAAGAAATGCTTAGCCTCTAGCAGTTTCCAGGTAAGAAGAATTTCTGAAATCAGTTATCAAGTTGGCATACTTAGGTTTAAAACACAGTAATAAAAATGAACGACGCAAAAACAAGTGCTGATGAGCCATTAATAAGTTAGCCACAATATGATTATATACTTTTTCACGAAACATTCAGTCTACTTCTGCTTAAGTCAGTCTTGTTTTTACACGACGGACTATGTTACCATTTTCAGGAAAGTACATATAAGGTTATGTGATTCACAATCAGCATTTTACCATGTGAATTAAAGGGAGTTCATAAATTGATGATGATCAAAAGTGAAAGTTAAACTAGTACAATATGTTCTAGAATGATCATCTAAGGAATAATAACACAAGAGGGCCAGTGGGCATCCTGATCCACTTAATTAAACTTACTCATCCCAAAAAAATCATATCTGATAAAATTATAAACTCGCCCTTTCTCGTTGAAAAAGATGATCAAAATAACCAATATCCCTCTCTAGAGCAACATTAAGACACAATGTAGAAATCAAGCAACTAAAATTGAGTCGGTTACACCTTCACTAGGAGTGTAAAAAAACGAGCCGAGCGATCGTGAACTACTCAAAAGCAACTTTTTCAAAACTCAAATCGAGCTCGAGTTTTTATTAAGGCTCATTTAATAAACAAGCTCAAGCCCGAGCTTCACATATCGAGCTAGCTCGTGAGCCTAAATGATCCTTTTATTTGTATAGTTTTTATTTAATATGTTTACAAAGGGTTCGGTTATCCTACACAGTCTCCTAAATCTAGGAAGGGTAAAGACACAATTGAGCGCAAATCATAACATAATGCTAAGTAATATAACACAATGTCAAGGAAAAAAGACACAATGACGAAAATAAACAAAAAACACAATGATAAATAAAAAGTCATAATGATCTGAACAAAAATTCTAAAATCTACAAGCTAGAAATCGAAAAGCGAAAACCTAAAATCTAATATCGTAGAGTTCGACGAGACGGTTCCAATGCCACTAGTTTTAAAAGACATGTATTTTGAACCCAACCCTTAATAACTATTACTCGTATTATATATAAGCATCTGATAAAAATCTATATTATACTACGTATGAAAATCCTAATTATGTATATACGTAAACAATTATAAAAATATATAAATAAAATAAACTAATAGATAATAATCGAGCATTAGTAATACAAATGTAACCTGCCCCTCCCTGTCCTTGACGAATACATACATCAATCAGATAAAACACATATTATATGATACAAGCAGTTGCAGTTGAGGCAGTATGTGTTAAATGAACATAATCACTAAGTAAGAAATATAACATATATCTCGTTTGTTGGAGCTTTAGATATAGAAATGTAAACGAGTTCAAGCTTGACAAATACATGAATCAGATAAAACAACAGGTATTTTATCATTAAGAAATATTCATTCACAAATTAAAAACATGAAATGGACCTTGTTCGCCATCATCGCATTCAAGACAAACCGATCCAGCTTCCCCATCAGTTGAAGGCAAGGGGTGCATTCTGAAGCAAGCAGAGGATCATGTTCCGTACTGAACCGGTGTTGTTGATTTCTTTACCCATTTTAGGAACCTCAGTAATGGAGTGTTTTCAGGTGATTGTATGAAATTTGCAACTGATTATATTATTGTCCTAGTCTATATACTCAATGAAACATATTTTAAATGCCTGTTCTATGATTTTTTTTTTTTTGGAATATTTGATTTTAATAATCCATATTGAATTGTTTTGGCCGATAATAATCCTTATTCATTTTATCGCCACTGGCCGGTCCCAAATTCAAAAAGTTGGCCCCAATGGTCCATGTTAAAAAGGACTTAACGACGTTATACTTTTTTCCGAATTTCAAAATAACTTTTTAAGGCTATTAATCGGAAGGAAGATACGAGTCGAATGATATAAAACTTAGCTCCAAACAATGATCCAAACGACTTGATTTTGGTTAATTGTAATTTCAAACATCCGAATTGAAGCATTGTTTCGTCATTTTGAAGCACTGTTTCGAACTAAGTTTTACACCAATCAACTCGTATCCTCCTAACGATCAAAAGCCCTAAAACACTTGTTTGAAATTCAGAAAAAACTATAACGCCGTTAAGTCATATTTAACGGGGGACCATTGGGGGCCAACTTTTTTGAATTTGGGATTTAACAGTGATTATTAAAATCCAGTATTTTTTTTTGTTCAGAAATGTTGGTTGCTCATTTGGTCTTTGCTAACTCTTCTCTGCTTCCGTGCTTGTTCCGGTAGTGCGTCTCATCTCTCAGGTGCGATTGCACCTAATTTTGCTTTCCTTTGCTTAATTCTGATTCTCATGTTTTGTTTTATGTATTTTGATTTTGTGTTGGGTTGGTTGCATGTCTGGGTAATTGAGAGTTATTAGCAAATCTGATTGGTTTTTTTTCTTTTAGTTGTGTGTGTATTTTCATTACGGATTTCTTAACCTTTTGGTCGATTTTGTTACATGAGATGTTCAGTCGTTTCAATAATTGCCTCCGCCTATAAGTTGTTTGATGAAATGCCTATGTTAATGAAGTTGAATAAAATGGTTGCACCGGATGTATTAGAATCTATACATACATAGTTGAATAGTACTTACATTATTGGTTGAGAAATTTGGATTTCTTTGATGAAAAATGTGTTTTTCTTCAAGATTTGTAAACCGAGTATCTTAATATATATTTTTCTATGAATGTAATCACATAGTCTTCATCTTTGGCCAAACAGATAGTGTTATGTTAATTCTCCATGCAAATTTTTTTGCTATTTCTTGGAGGTTTGTCATTGAAATGGTTGTGTATTTCCACAAAAAAAATTAAACGGACGACACAAAAGAACAACAAAATTATGCCACATATTTTTATGAAACTCCACATATATTATTATAATAAATAAGTAATATATATGATTTTTTTTCATGTGTTGTTTGTTTGATTTATAGGTGGTATGCTGCTCCTTAGTCCTTTGTATAAGATTTGTGTCCTTTGTGGTGGTGATCGACATGTCCGACGGTAAACAGCATTGTTGTTCGCCATCATCAACCCTAAAAGTTGTGTTTAGTTTGATTCTCTTTTTGTACTGAATTAGTTCTATGTGATGTTGGTGGTGGTGGTGGTGGTGGTGGTTGTGATTGACGCTGCGAAGGTACGTAGTGTCGCTTCCAAGGTTCGTGATTTGCATTTAGGACCAATTTTGAATGGATTTTGATTTTTTTTATTTTGCCCATTTTGTTTGTAGGTATACATTGATGAATAATTCGTGCTACAAGTCTACAAAGTTGGGCCAAGCTCAGATGCAAGCCGTTATTTCCATAGCGTATGCGATGTCTCTTCAACCTGATCCATTTCTGTACTTTCAATTAAGATTTTTTTAGTTTTGGTTTTTTGTTTTTGGTTTTTTTTTTGCAGCCATGGTATACCTGAGGCTCGATTTCACAGTTTACTTATAAAATTGTTATGACACAACGCGAAGAAAACAAAAGTCGTTGCTAGGGTTCCTAAATAGTTTTACATATCCTTTTCTTCTGGTGCACACCATGGGTTCGATGAAATACCATTCGATTTTATATTTGTATTCGGCTATGGTTTCACAACCCCCGCGTTGCGGGGGCCGAAATACTAGTTATTAAAAGTATAATAAGCAATGAAATGTTTAAATGAAAGTCAACTTCTTAATGCGGATGAAACAACATATATGGCTAAGTGATCATGTGTCTCCATGTTAGTTTACAACCTGATAATTCACATTTCTAAAGAGTGGCTTCAAAAACGGCTTCAACAATTAGCCTATTCTTGAAGTCACGAAAAATTCAAGATAAATAAGACTATCAGGTGTGGATCACGTTTTGCCGCTAAAAATGGTGACCTGGCGAGCGGTGCCGGCGGTGAACACCGCCCCAGGCATGTCGGGGCCGCTAGCGGCAATTTCTTCGGTAATTTTTCCACATCCAAAATGCCGCTCAAATCTGAGAAAGAAGAAAGAGCATTCTATTGAGAGAAACAAGTGTTGAAGTTATTTGTTAAATGTTTTCAAAACTGTTGATGTTTTCAGATCTGGAACATGTGGTGTAGAAGAAGACGAAGTGTAGAGTTTTCTCTTTTAGTCTTTTCTTTTTAAATTCAGAGAGAGAGAGAGAGAGAGAGAGAGAGAGAGAGAGAGGAACCACTTAAATAGTCAGTGGTATTTGTTTGTTTCTTATCTTATTATTTTTTTTATTTAATGTTTATACTTATCAATGTTTTTATTTGATAAACTGGTAATAATTTATGTGGGTTTAGTTTGGTTATGTTAAACTTTAATTAATTTAGGTAATAAATATTAATATTTACTTAAAAAGAGAGAGAATTGGTGAATTGGTATATTGGTGACCATTTCCTTGATATTATGAAAGTGAATGTAGTGGAGTGGGGTATGATGTGGCGCTTACATGACAATTTAAAATAAGAAGCAAAGAGGCATCCATACCATATAGCCTAAAATTAATAGTAACATAATCCTAATGTGGCAAATAAACACCCAAATCCATAACAAAATTAACAATAGTAACGGACCAGAACCTACCCCATGCACTCAAAAAGCTTTCCCTCTAGGCATGTTGCCTATGTTTTTGTACTAGACTCCAGAACCTAAAGATGATCGTTTTTATGAGTTAGCTTAATTACTGAATGGTTTATGGTTTCATGTTATACTTTGGATTATGATAATCTCTTAGTTTAATAATCTACTAAGAAACATATATGTATCTAATTCATTTATTAAATAATAAATGAAGATAACATAAATTGATTAAGCAACAAGACTGATATAAAAAATATTATTCATGTTACATGTTTGTGTTCGGTATAATCCTTCAATCCTTTTGACTTGATTAATATTGACTAAAAAGTCAAAACAACCCCAAAAATCAACTTTGACTCAGAAGAAACTAAAATTTACTAAAAAGTCAAAGTTACCGTAATTCCTAATGCGACCAAATTATCCCTAGTATCAGATAACATCCTCAATCTATTGTAGCTTCTAATTGTTTTCTTATAAGTATTTATATAACGAAAACTATTTTGACTTTTCACCATATAGGTTTTGATCAATGCAAATCAAGATTGAAAATGATTTTACAATAATCATGATAGTTAAGAGGAGTAGAGGTAGACCCAAATTGACTTGGGGTGAGACGATTAAGCATGATTTGATAAACCTGCATCTCTTCGAGGATATGATTGATGATAGGACTTCTTGAAAACGTAGAATTAAGGTTAAGGACTTCTAGGGAGATGATATATTTTTGGTTTAGAAATATGTCTTAGAGTCATAATCTTACCTACTTAGTATAATTTGCTTTTGTTACTATTATTGCTTTTTTTTACTACTAATACTGCTATATATTATAATTAAATATTAAAATTTTTCAATATTGTACTTTATACTTTATTTACTACTCTACTATTATGTTGCTTGTTTTTGGAGTCGGGGGTTCCTTGGAAGCAGCCTCTCTGTTCCCCAGACATAGAGGTAAGATTCGCCTACATCCCACCCATCCCAGACCATACTAATAGTTTTTGTTATGTGTGAGATTTACTGGGTATGGTTGTTGTTGCATGATAGCAATCATTAACAAAAAAAAGTGATATAGATTATAGGGTTGGGCTATTCTATAAGGACATGTCTACTGGGCGATGAATGGAGTGATAATGAGGGTTTGGGGGCCAAAACACCGCCACTCGGCTATAAAAGGGGCAAAATGTTTGGGGGTGGGAGACAAATTCTAGTCCAATGGGTGTGTTTGGGAAATATTATTATATATGTTGTGTTATATATATATATGTTTAAGTTCATGAGAGAAATCAAGTTATTACGAGAAGTGCGAGAAATCATTTGAACCAATCAAATAATTTCTTTTCTATTTTATGATTAATTAATTAAAAGGACATGTTAGTAAAATGCTCATATGTCTTTTTTGGTAACTATTACTAATTAATAGTATGTTACATTACAAATCAATATATTTTGATTTTTATTTGATTTTAACAACTGCCTGCTTATTTTTATTTATCTTTATTCCTAATTTGAAATTTTGTATTTCGACACAACTATCCAAGCTTATTCTAAAGTACACATTAACAAGTTGGTTTTGTATTTTAAAAATAATTATTTATGTAAGTTTCATCCATTGTCTTTATTTACATAATAATATTTTGAAATCAAATAGATTTTGTTTGACATGAATATTAAATATATACGGTTCACGATTATAATTATCTTCCATATTATACTTTAATTTCATATAACTTATTACTTTTTCTCATATATTTTGAACTCTAACACACAATTTAACATTTTCTTGCATTTTATGTTACTGACTTTTTACATAGAACATGTCTAGCTAATTCATATCTACATCTTTCTTATAAAAGTACCATCACAATATCGTACACAACAAACACACCATACACTTTGAGATCCTATACACTATAAAAACACTACCACACACTTAGTACAAGTACCTACACAATAAACATAATATCCTTCACATGATGAGTTACCCACACAACATATCTAAAGGTTTATCTTTGTTAAAAAATTATAATAACAAAACCATGATTCACAGTGACAACAACCGATCCTACATATAATAACAAAACCCCTACATGACTGTCAATCCTAATCATAATAAAAAACCGTAAAACCCCTACACATAGTAACAAAACCCCTACACAAATGACAACCCTACATGGAAATCATGCATATTAACCCATATTAACCCACATATGTATTGTTGACTATTTATTGATTTTTTTTAATTAAAAAACTGTTAATTATACTACACAAACATGACAAAATTCCTACACTCACCTCCACGTTTATTGTGAAGTTCTTATAGAAATCCGAACCCCCAATTTGATGGCTGAACCCTACATTTTGTTATTGTATGTCTGTGTGTAGGTTGTTCAATATTGATGTTTTCGATATCTTGTCAATGTGTAGGGTGTTTAAAATATGGATGTTGGTATTTCACTGTTTCGGTTGTTAAATATGTAGGTTGGAAAAATAGACTTCATATATATTTTATATGTTCTTTAGGAAATTATAATATAAATATAATTCAGACTATGTGTAAGCTATTATTACTAAATACAATATAAATGAAGCTTCATGAATCGTTGGCTATTTGGTGAAAATTGTGTATAATTTGCTATATTAGGAAATAGGGAATCATAAAATGAAAATGAAATGAAATAGGAAATTGTTATTAATGAGTCCACGTTTCAACAATTAATGTAGGAGTGAATTACAACTACACCCTTTTCAATTAAAAACCATTAAAATCAGTATGTTAATAGTTACGAAAATGCCATATTGAATGTAGTCCTTAGATCACTACTAATCAGTGGTTAAAATTGATTTCACGCACTTCTCGTAATAACTTGACTTCTCTTCTAAACCATCTCATATGTATATACATATATTTATATATATATAATGAGCTACAGCACCATTACACCCCTAAAACAAAAACCCACTCTTTGCTGACTGGACGCTACATGACACAAAACGTCTCATTTTGTAGCCTCTACACATAGCCTAAATGCCAATAAAAATGAGAAGTGTAACAAACTATAATTAATTGACATGTGTCTAGTGATGAACAAAGAGAAAACAGTATAAAAGTAATAGTATATGTTTTCTTTCTATACATGCAGGTCACATGTTAATTCTCTCATCATTTTAAAATGTCTATAACTTTTTCATACGATATTTTTGAAACACAAAAAATCACTATAATAACAAGTCTTTTTTTATCTTAATATAAGTATGATTTTGTTATATAAAAATTAATACAAAAATGACGTCATTGTGTTTTTTTTTGCTTACCATTGTGTCTTTTTTCGTCACTGTGTCTTTCTATTTTTCATTGTGTTTTATTCGTCATTAGTAAATATATATGGATGCTTTTTTTGACTTTTAGTAACACTTTGATACTTAAAAATATTGCCATTTGTTGATAAAATTAAGATCAGTGAATGTTATTTCTGATATCCAACAGGCAAAAGCATAAAGTTAACTACCAATACATGTCACTAAATATCAAAATAATCACAATCTTCAAAAATAATAATTCAAACCATAACTTGAAATAAAAAAAAGTCATTATTCACCATTTTCAACCGTCAACGCCAATAGGAATCTAGCTGCCTCACGAACTCTTCGAAACCCTAACTCCAACAAAAAAGAAGCCCTAAAACAGAGAAATATGTGTTTAAATATCTAAATCTAACTTCGACTTAACAAAAGAAACAACCAAAACATAAATAAATGACTTTATCTCGACTTTTTTTGATCGGAAATCGAAAACCTTAACCATTGTCGTGGAGTTATTTCAACCAGAAATCGGTTGCTGGACTGAATAGCTTCTTACCAGCGACGTTGTGATGAAGACAATCGAAGATTGAACATGATGATGTTGAGAAGAGTGAGTATGAATGATGAACCTTGAATCATTGAGAGATCTATGGTTTGGTTTTTTGAAATTTGAATATGATTAATGTGAAGAGGAGAAAGAGAATGCAGGTATGGTTTTTCAAACCCTAAATATAACATAAAAAGCTTTCACTATAAGATTTTTTTGATAAAGCTTCCAGGGGAAGGGAGGAATTCTTAAACTAGGAACTTGACCTTACTTATGGGTTTATTATGACGAACGAAACCAAAAATATATTTTTAAAACAACTCAGCTGAGTATAGGTCAAATCTAAGTCAAACAGTTCGCTACGGTGAAAGTTTTGAAGTCGACCGACCGATGCTAAAAGAAAAAAATCAACCTTCGAAACCAAGCCGATAACTGAACCGTGAACACCCCTAACTTGAACCCAACCATGCATTCTTAACATTCTTAATTAATATTAGAATTTTCAAATTTTAATGGGACCATAACTCAAGTACATATAGCAGCATTTGTGGTGGTAAAGTAGTTTACATCAGCTTTCGTAATATACAAGTTTTCAACTATCTTTACAGATTTGAGGTAATGTTTTTTTCTTAGTTTGGTTAAATTATTCAAGCATTTTGTCCCTCAAAGAAGCTTAGTTCATGTTCGCTCGGTTCTGTTACAGGTCCACCCACATATCAGTCTAAAGTATAACAATGCAAAGCTTCGTTCATGTTTGTTCTGTTCTATTATTCAAGCATTGCTAAAGAGTATGAAAGCTCATGGTATTATGATATTTTAGTGTTTCTTATTTGTTAAAAATAGAAAAGAAATAGATAGATGACATATATGATGTATTCTTTGCACTAAAGGTTGAATATATATATTCTATTTTGTTATGATTTTCATGTTGTTCATTCACTCTCACCACTAGTACAAATTATCAACAGAAGAGGTTGAACTATTTTTGTTATTGGTTTCTGTAGGCTTTCATTTCAGACGCTATTTGCTTAGAGTTTTACTCCCTCCTATTAAAGGTAAACATTATAGATAAAGGTTGTCGATCTGAATATTTAGTGTTGTTTTTGTATGTTACTTTTGGTATCGTGTCATTATAGTGTAGCAGCTTTTTATGTTGCAAATGGTGGTTCAAAATTTTTATTTCTGCGAATTGAACATAGTGCTCATAAATAGCAATTCTTTATTTAAAAGTTTTGTATAGTTTATTTCGTATACCCGTCATAGTGTATAAGCATCATTGTTTGAGTTTTTAGCTTAAAAATGTCGTCACCGCCTAAGAATGTTAACCAACCTCAGTCGTTGCGAAAAAGAGGGCGTGTGTGTTCAGTGTTTGCATTGCGTTTCATACATTACTTGTACATTTAAAGCTTGATTTCTATTGAATTGAGATAATCTATATCTAATTTTTTTTACAGTTTCAATTTTAAGATTGAAACCTTAACATCTAATTTATTATTTCAGTGAAGGAGCGGTTTCGTTGTTGACTGAAAGAGAACTCAACAGAATTTGAGAAGTCAAGGTAAAAAGACATTCCACAACACATTCTATGTTTTATAAGTAATTAGTTCAGTAAACCTTTGTCATCTATTTACTTTTTGTTTATTAATCACTTTAGGATTGTGCTTTTATAAGTAGTTAGTTCGGTAAAGCCATATCATTATGTTCAGTTTCTTAATCCTTAAGGATTGTGTACGCAATGTTATGCTTAATTTATTTTTTAATAAATAAGCTAAAACATGACATGTATTTGTAAAATCACTTTTGAGGCAGAATTGTGAATTCAGTTTTGTTAAAATTTTTCAATTTAAGTCCAACACATGATTACATTTGACCATGGTCAATGATTTAAAAAATGACATCAATTTATTCATGTTCAAATACTTTACACATGCTACAATTATATGGTTTTATTCACACAGTAATTAATAGTAGACATGTTCAGACAATGCGATCTTACTTCATCTCTAAAGTTGCAGTTACATTGCCAAATCAATCCTACTATAATACTAAAACAATTGAGATCGAGTCCACATGGCCCTTCTCTATTGGTCTGTTCCCTTTGTTTCCAAATACATCTTATATTTCTTTAAATTTCTTAACAATTAAATAAATTAAAAAGAAATTCAATTACCAATAATTAATGTAACCATTAATATGTTTCCATATTTTTAATTTAAATTTAATATCATAGGCAATTAAATCACCAGTATCAACGAAATTTAAAAAATTTTTATAGTTTCCAGTATTATCGGACTTTACATTTTAAAATAAAACTCATTTATGTGTTTATGTTTTTATTTAATACCCATTATTTTTTTATTAATATTGATAACCTATTTAATAGCCATTTTAAAAATCGATTTTCATCAATGTTTTTGGAAAGTTTTAAATGTTTTGTTACTCTCCAATATCAATAATGTTTTTCAATTTTAATATTTGACTATTTTCTAATTAATCTAAAATTTCAAAAATAACATATATATACATATATTTAAACTCATTTTAAATTCTGAATTCGACCAATCTTGATATTAAAAATTATTAGTTAAATATCATAATGATTATGAATTTTTTTTCAAATTCACTCCTAAAAATAGCAATAGTTTGATCTCTTAATTTCCATAACTTATGAATTTTATTATTCTTATCATTATTATGAAATTAACAATCTTTCTATTTTTATACTATTTTACAAAAATAAAAAAAAACTATTATTTATTATATAAGATAGATGTCAAGAATGATATCTTCACATGTTTATGATGTTCAAACACCATGATTTTAAGTGTCTGATATTCCCTACACACCAATATATATATATATATATATATATATATATATATATATATATATATATATATATATATATATATATGAGAGAGGGTTATCTTAAAAATAAATAGTTTCTTAGGAAGACTAGGAATAAATTATAGCCATTGGATCATCTTTGTTAGGGCACGAAAATTTGACACTATGGATACGTTATTCTGGCATATGTCTGGATCAGTTATCCTTAGCATGTATTCCAGATTATATCAGGATCGAGGGTCCTCAGTACTTATTACTAATTAACGATTGTTCTCATGTGTAGTCTTGTATTTAGCAGGTGTAACAGTTAGAGACTTAGTATATCCACTAACTTGCAGTCAAGAAGATATGACACGTGGTCAAATGGCTGTAACACGTTTTGTGGGGATAATGGCGAATTTATAGGACTTCTTGTTGAGTCACAAATAACTGAGTGCTGAGGATATGTTATTCTTGAAGACGTGTCTGGATCAATTATCCTTCTGAAGAGTTCCACAGCTATGTTAGGATCAAGGATCCTCAGTAATTGGTGTTGTTAACGGTTTTTTCTCATATGAAGGTTTATATTTATCAAGTATAACGGCTCCAGGACCTATTCCACCTTTTATTTCGCTACAAGGCACCTTCAGCACGTGGTCAAAGTCGTGGATGAAGATAGTGGAGAGGTGCCATGAAAATAGGAGCTAGTTGTTAGTTAGTTAATTTCTTTTTCTTTATATATTGAGTTGTGATCAACATTAGATACACACATACGTACTCATTAGTTAACAACTACAGAGTTTAGCTCATAAGTTTTCTGTAATCTCACACACACTTAGCTCGATTGTAATCGTTGATCAACAACTCCAACCTTTGTAACCTTTTTTGTTATTAATAAATTGGTGATCGACGAGTTGTCATCACCCGGGATTTTTTTCTTTTGATCTGAACAAGATCAAAGGGTTTTTCCTCGCAACAAATCACGGTGTTCATCCCAATTTCGTTCATATATTCATTGTTATCGTTTTAGCACTAAACCTCACTTTTACGGATTTGGATACATTTTCCTTAGCAGATTTTTGTCCAAAACAATTTGGCGCCCACCGTGGGGAAATTGGTGCTATAATCCAGATTATTTCCTATCAATTTTCAACCTTTCATACCTATATCACTATCGATGGTCTCTCAATCAATCTCTGCTTCATCAACCATGCCGTCTTCGGTTCCTCTCTCATCAAGAACTTTGCCGCCGATGCCTCCGCCAATCACGGGAGCACCAAGGGCTGCTGCTGCTGGAAGCAAGACGCAATTCCCAGTCGTCCAGAGCTCGAAAACCGCTGTTGCTGCGTCGGTGGTTATTAGTAACAATAATGTTTCATCTATGTTTTCGCAGGTTAAAGCATACATGGAGCAACAGGACAAGACTAACCAGAGGATCCTTCGTGAGATAGAAGATCTCAAGAAGACTAAGAGGCCAACGTAGGATCACACTCCCTTGATGCCTAGGATGCTGGATTTCACCAGTCCAGGATCCATGGCTCAGTTCACCAAGGGTCATCTATCCTCCAACAGGGGTCATGGGTCAACAGACTCAAGGATCCTCGTTGTTTCAGCCAGGATCATCTATCCTCCAACAGGGGTCCATGGGTCAACAGACTCAAGAATCCTCGTTGTTTCACCAAGGATCATCTATCCTTCACCAGGGGTCCATGGGTCAACCAGCTCAAGGATCCTCAACTTTTCAGCAAGGATCATCTATTCTTCACCAGGGGTCCATGAGTCCATCAGCTCAGGGATCCCCAACTTTTCAGCAAGGATCATCTATCCTCCAACAAGGGTCCATGGGTCAGCAAGCTCATGAATCCTCATTCTTCCCGCAAGGATCCTTTATCTTTCAGCATGGATCCATGGGTCAACAAACTCAAGAATCCTCGATCTTTCACTCAGGATCATCCATCCTAGATCCGAGATCCATGGGTCAGCAGATTCAAGGATCCTTAATGTTTCAGCAAGGATCCTCATTCCTTAATCCAGTATCGATGGGTCAGCAGGTCCAGGGATCCTCCATGTTCCAGAGAGGATCATCAATCCTTCAACAAAGATCCTCTAGGGTGTGTCACCAAGGATCCTACACCTCCCAGCCTCAAGGATCCTTCTACCGGGACCAAGGATCCTTAGGAGTCCAACGTCAACGATCTTCCGAAGTCCATGAAGGAGATATAATCCCCATGCAGACCATAGCTTCTGGTGGACCAACGCCTGTAGCAGACGCTTCTTACGTCAGCCATTCTTATGGAATGCTGACCTTTACACAACAAGGAGGTAACATGTATGACTCTATATCCTTAAATGCTAACCGTGGTTCCATGCATGATGCAGGTATCAACCAAGCTATGGCTAAGGCACTACAGAAACTCAAGGATTTGATATCCAGCATACCAGGGTGATCCGTCCAATCCCTGAGATACCGGAAGGAAGCCATAAATTGTACATATTTGCTCCACCAATCGGTGACGCGGAGATCCCGAAATGCTTTCAAACCCCCAACATGAAAGTGTATGATGGTACCACTGATCCTGAAGAGCATGCAGCCCAATACAGGGAAATGATGGAAATCAATCCGATTCCTGAGAGACTCAAGGAGGCTTGTCTGTGCAAGGGTTTCGGATCCACACTGACAGGACCTGCATTAAAATGGCTGCTAAGTCTTCCTCCCTTTTCTCTTACTTCTTTCTCACATTTAGTTAACTTGTTCAACAGCCAATTTTCTTGCAGTAGGAAATTTGAGAAGTTAACTAGTGAATTATATAGATTTGTCCAACCCAATGATGAATCCCTTAGGGATTTTGTCACGAAGTTTGGCAGGGAGGCCCTAGAAATCCCTAATCTTGACATGGCTACGGCTGTAGAAGCCTTCAAGATGGGACTAAATAGGGGCTCCCCCTTTTATGATGATCTTATGATGACTCCTTGCAGGTCTCTAGATGAAGTCAGAAACAGGGCACTTAGATTCATACGGTTGGAAGATGACAAGAGGATCCAGGATCATTTGGGGGACTCAAACGAAACAAGAATCCCCTGACAAGAATAAAGGATCCTCGTACAGAAACAACCACTCAAAGCCTTAAAGGATTACTTATCCTCTGCACCAGCTCTGATGAAGCATGTGGATGGAGAATCCTTGTATCTATATCTAGTCGTTTCAAGAAATGCCATAAGTGCTGTCCTTGTGAAGGATCATGAAGGTGAACAACACCCCGTCTATTATGTAAGTAAAAGTCTTTTAAATGCGGAAGCCAGGTATTCTCATTTAAAAAAATTAATTCTTGCACTTATTATGGCTTCTACTAAATTGAGACATTACTTTGAAACTCATACTATTATTGTGAGAACTAATTATCCTATTAGGAATGTCCTTAGAAAGCCAGAGTTCTCAGGTAGAATGGCCAAGTGGGCTGTGAAACTTAGTGCATTTGATATTCAATACGAGCCAAAAACAACAATCAAGTCACAAGCACTCGCAGACTTTGTGGCTGATTTCACTAGTTACCTACAAAAAGAAGCTGACTTGGAGGTCCACCAACTAGAAAAGACTAAGGATCCTTGGATACTCTTCACTGACGGCGCTTCCAATGTAAGAGGAACAGGATTTGGGATCCTACTGAAATCGCCACAGGGGGACATATTACCCCAGTTTATAGCCTGTGAGTTCCAAGCAACGAACAACGAGGCGGAGTATGAAGCTTTGATCGCAGGTTTGCAATTAGCTAAGTGCATGAGGATCAGATGTTGTGAAGGAATTAGCGAAATCCTTCGAATTGTTTAGCATTGTATAGGTACTGAGGGAAGAAAATGCTGGGGCAGATGTTCTGGTAAATTTATCCTCATCTCTGAAAATTCCAGAAGACACGAAGATCCCAATCATTCATATTCTCTCACCAGCAATAGGAGAACAAGAAGTGGGGGAGATAACGAATGACAAAGAAATTTTACTTTGGGATCCATTATCCTCGAATAATCAAGAATCATGGATCCTTCCGATCAAGAAGTATATTCAAACAGGAGAGATTCCAACCACTGAGAATCCCAAATCCTTCAAACTCAAGGTATCACAATACATTTTATTACACGATATGTTGTATAGGAAATCTCTTGCAGGTCCATACTTGAGGTGTATCGAGGATCCTGAAATCCAAGAGGTGCTTAAAGACTTTCATGAAGGTGATTGTGGTAATCACACCGGAGGTAGAGCCCTATTCTCTAGAATTCTGAGAACAGGTTACTACTGGCCAACCATGAAAAGAGACGCCATGAAATATTCGAAGAAGTGTGACTCATGTCAAAGGCATGGTAACGTCCTACATCAGCCCGCGGAGCCAATGTATCCTATATCCTCATCATGGCCTTTCATGAAGTGGGGCATGGATATTGTGGGTAAACTACCTAAGGCACCAGGAGGAAAAATATTCATGCTTGCAATGACTGATTACTTTTCAAAGTGGATAGAAGGAGAAGCTTTTGTTCAAGTACGCGAAAAAGATGTGATATCTTTCATTAAAAGAAATATTATTACTCGATTTTGTATCCCTTTGGAAATTATTTGTGACAATGGTTCCCAGTTTATCGGGAAAAGAACCACTAACTTTTGTGACAGCTGGGGTATAAAGATGATTACCTCAACTCCAGTGCATCCTCAAGCTAATGGCCAGAAAGAGTCAAGTAATAAAATCATCATCAACAACTTAAAGAAGAAGCTAGGATCCAAGAAGGGAAAGTGGGCCGAACAACTATCTTATGTTCTTTGGGCCGACAGGACAACACCCAAGAATGCAACGGGCCAAACACCCTTTTCATTGGTGTTTGGATCAGAAGCAGTAATCCCTACAGAGATGGTGGTTCCTACAGCAAGAACGAGCATCCGTGATCCTGAAGCCAATGAAGAAATCCTTCTTGAAGACTTGGATACTGTTGAAGAACTCAGAGACCTGGCCAAGATCAGAATGACAGCTTATCAACAAAGGGTAGCTGGGGCATACAACAAAAATATAAGGATCATAAGATTTTAAGAAGGAGATTTAGTTTTGAGGAAAGCCTTCCAAAATACAACCAATCCGGCTGATGGGAAGTTAGCACCCAAATGGGAAGGTCCTTATCAGATCGAGTCGGAGGCAGGAAAGGGGGCAAATCATTTGCTCACGCTGGAAGGAAACAAGTTACCAAGAACATGGAATGCTATCCACCTCAAAAAGTACTTTTTCTGATCAGGATCTAATATCCTGTGAGGATATATTATCCTTAAAGGATCAAGGATCCCCAAAATTGGTAAAATTTATCCTATCCTTTATCCTTTTCAGTTTCCTAATTTCCAATTTATGGATAATATATTCTTAACGATTTGTTTCTTCCAAGTTTTAAGTATCAATGCAGGATATTAATAAGATGTGTAATAACCAAGAGGTTGGCTACCTCTCCTTTACATTCAAGGTACTATACTATTTCCCTTGGCCTAGCCCACGATTGGATATGATCCCCGATGGTCATATCCCCTAAGGTTTAAAGGTTTTCACCTTTCTTATAAATTAGAGTTTCTACACTCTCTCCTGGAGCGCAAGCTATCCAACGTATAGTCCGGGGCAGCGGGACCAGTACACGTTTAGTGGCTGACAATTTAGTTGTCTTCGGCTATATGGAGGATCCTACGATTTATGGTAGACGTACCATACCACTGGTTTATAACGTTTTCACGTTATCTCAAGACAAAGGTTTCAAACATTTTCATGTTAGCTAAGGTTTTGGCGTTTTCACGTCACTCACGTTTGAGCTAAATCCCGGTTTGGGCGAGTCCCAAGTTAACAGCCGTATCCTTGGGCCAGTCCCCAGTTTGGGCTTGTGTAAGGCCCCGAACCCGGTGACCCTACTTTAGCGTCGGATTTACTCATAAACACAGTTCTTCAAATCAGAGTTTATTAAAACTTTTCGCGGAATATAAAACATCAATCATTTGTTACAAAACATTAAATCTTTTCTTTGATACCATAACACAAAACTTTATATTTAAAACATCTTTACTTCTTTCTTCAGATGCCAGCCGTTCAATCCATGCCGTGTGTCAACCTCATGCTAACTCTATAATCAGCTCACCTGCGTGCATACTAAAAGTCAGCTACGCTGAGTGAGTTCTAGTTAATCAGGCAACATACAATTTATTCCCATATATTTCTTCCCATCCGAAGACACATATTACTACCTTAACCTCGTATAAATATCCATAGGAGGATCGTCACGTAATATCTATTAAAAGAACCATTACCATTACCATACTATATATAATTTCCATAGGAGGAACACTCTGTATACTTTCCATAGAAGGAACACTTTACCATCCATAGAAGGAACACTATACTTTCCATAGAAGGAACACTATACTTTCCATAGAAGGAACACTATCTATAAGTTATTATTTAATATCCATGTAAGGAGCTATTAACTTCCCTTGACGATACGTGCAATATCCGAAGATCGTTCACGTACCGACAAGCTTTCATTCATAATGTTCATACATCATCCTTACATTACATACAATATTAATATCTTTATTTATATCCCGACAGTACGTGCAATATCGAATATTAGTAGGGTTCGGTTCCCTAGTTCTCGAATATTAGTAGGGTTCGATTCCCTCTTCGTTACCATACAACCATACATCATACCTCGAGTATTAGTAGGGCTCGGTACCCTTTTCGTAACCATACAGCCATACATCATACCTCGAGTATTATTAGGGCTCGGTACCCTTTTCGTAACCATACAACCATACATTATCATTTCTTTCTTCTATTATCTCTATCATGTTTATACACATAAACATACATAACATACTTACCTTATACATAGCGTTACAACCTGACAGTACGTGCAATATCCGAAGATCGTTCACGTACCATCAAGCAATCATTCATACATTTCACATTATCCACATAAGGCATACACTTATCTCTTAGGATAAGTGTATTAACAAACATATTGAGTATGCACACAGCCCCGAAAACATAACAAGGAATGGGGCTAGAAACTCACCTGAACTCTGCTTCTTTTTCTGATAGCTGTAAATCCCTTCTTTAACTGAGCTCGGCTGACTGTACAAGTTACACGTATCAATACTCGCCTGATCTAATCTGGTGGCCTAGTATTAGCTTACTTTAACTTATCGCTTTTAATTTATTTTCTAATCGAACTTGGCTTTAGGCGAAGTTAAACCTCAGGCGAACTTGGCTTTAGGCGAAGTTAAACCTCAGGCGAACTTGGCTTTAGGCGAAGTTAAACCTCAGGCGAACTTGGCTTTAGGCGAAGTTAAACCTCAGGCGAACTTGGCTTTAGGCGAAGTTAAACCTCAGGCGAACTTGGCTTTAGGCGAAGTTAAACCTTAGGCGAACTTGGCTTTAGGCGAAGTTAAACCTTAGGCGAACTTGGCTTTAGGCGAAGTTAAACCTAAGGCGAACTTGGCTTTAGGCGAAGTTAAACCTCAGGCGAACTTGGCTTTAGGCGAAGTTAAACCTTAGGCGAACTTAGCTTTACAGCGAAGTTATCATCAGGCGAACTTAGCTTGCAGGCGAAGTTCATCAGGTGAACTTAGCTTGCAGGCGAAGTTCATCGCTTTGAAGGCGAAGTTGCCCAGATGCAGGCGAAGTTGCCCAGACAGCCGCTGTTCGGTTTCTTTCCTGCATTTCGAGCGATTTTAACACCCTTTCTATGGTTCAATATCACCCACTACGCTTCCCGACCATTTTCGGTCGCTTATACACTAAAAAGCTTGGATCTTTAAACTTCAAAGATCAAGAATCATACCTTTTTGAGCTTGTTTGGATCTCGTTTAACTTGTTAACACAACTAATCGCTCTCTCTCTCTCTCTCTGATCTCGGTCTTCTCTCGTCCGGGCCGCCGGCGAAGTTGGTGGTGTGTGTGTGTTTTTGGAGTGTTAGAGAGAATAAGGAATGAAAGATATTTTGGGTTTAGGGGATATTTATATCCCTGAAATCCCATGGACCTAGCCCGTCTCCATTAATCCAACACTAGCCCGACTCATACCAACTCCTACTCTATTATTTATTTCCTGACAACCCGAGTAAACTTTCCCTCTATTAGTAAGTAATATAATTAATATCACTTTGAAATTTCGGGATGTTACAGCTTGTCCACAGTTTAACACCAGTTCACGGGCTTGTCCCCAGTTCATGGGCTTGTCCCCAGTTGCACGGGCTTGTCCCCAGTTTATTTTATGGGCTTGTCCCCAGTTTGTTGGTTTTAATCCCAGTTAATATCATAAGTTATTTGCATTAGGTATCCTAAGTTCAATTACAATGATCATGGAAGGATCAATACTTATGGTAACTTAGGTCTAATTAGATCTTATGGTATGATTTCTACTTATCAATTTACCTTTACTTGGCTAAAATCTTTATAAACTCTTTTATGTAAGGATTTAGGATCCTTAAATTATTTTTACAAGGATATTCTATCCTAAAACTTTTTACTCAAGATTATTTCTCAAAACTTTCAATAAAGCTAAATCTATATGAAACAAACTTTCAAAATAACAAGTAACAAGCGAATAGTCAAAAGATTTAAATTATTATTATGTCACTTGAACTTATCCAAAATCCTTAACCTGGACTTCACCATTTAAAGATGAACCATCCACCCGGGTTAAACAAGTTTTACTAGCTGTTCATGATTTGCGGGGAGAATAAGAAGTTTTGAATATATAGCTTGAAGGGAAGTTCTCAAACTCTATAGATTTATGATAATTATATATAGCTTGTCAATCTCATTTGTTTTTGCAGGAAGTCAGAATTCAAAGGCAAAATGAGATCTGTGATCTTATCAAAACCGCCATTTTGGGGGCAATTGTTAGGGCACGGAAACTTGACACTGTGGATACGTTATCCTGGCATATGTCTGGATCTGTTATCCTTAGCATGTATTCCAGATTATATCAGTATCGAGGGTCCTCAGTACTTATTACTAATTAACGGTTGTTCTCATATGTAGTCTTGTATTTAGCAGGTGTAACAGTTAGAAGACTTAGTCTATCCACTAACTTGCAGTCAAGAAGATATGGCACGTGGTCAAATGGCTGTAACACGTTTAGTGGGGATAATGGCGGATTTATAGGAATTCTTGTTGAGTCACAAATAACTGAGTGCTGAGGATATGTTATTCTTGAAGACGTGTTTGGATCAATTATCCTTCTGAAGAGTTCCAGAGCTATTAGGATCAAGGATCCTCAATAATTGGTGTTGTTAACAGTTTTTTCTCATATGAAGGTTGATATTTATCAAGTATAACGGCTCCAAGACCTATTCCACCTTATATTTTGCTACAAGGCACCTTCAGCACGTGGTCAAAGTCGTGGATGAAGATAGTGGAGGAGTGCCATGAAAATAGGAGCTAGTTGTTAGTTAGTAAATTTATTTTTCTTTATATATTGAGTTGTGATCAACATTAGATACACACATACGCACTCATTAGTTAACAACTGCATAGTTTAGCTCATAATTCTCTGTAATCTCACACACACTTAGCTCGATTGTAATCGTTGATCAACAACTCCAACCTTTGTATCCTTTTTTGTTACTAATAAATTGGTGATCGACGACTTGTCATCACCCGGGGTTTTTTTCTTGTGATCTGAACAAGATCAAAGGGTTTTTCCTCGCAACAAATCACGGTGTTCGCCCAATTTCGTTCATATATTCATTGTTTTCGTTTTAGCACTAAACCTCCCTTTTACGGATTTGGATACATTATCCTTAGCAGATTTTTGTCCAAAAAAATCTAATCAATGGTTGAGATTTAAAATAACCAATAACCGACATAGTTTCCTAGAATTGTTCTTTCACTATAATTTGTAGTGCCAAATGTCAAAATTCCGTTGGTTCTTACCATTCTTAGGAAACTCCTTATTCTTATTTGAGCCCTAATATATATATATATATATATATATAGAAAATGGTTCAAATAAAAATAAGGAGTTTCCTAGGAATGGTAAGAACCAATAGATTTTTGACATGTGGCATGACAAAATATGGTGAAAGAATAAATAGGAAACTATGTCGGTTATAATGGTGAAAGAGTAATTTTAGGAAACTATGACAGTTTTTGAAAAATTTAAATCTCAACCATGATTGATATGATCAAATCGCTATGATTTATTCATAGTCTTTCTAGGAAACTATTTATTTTTAAGATAACCCTCCCATATATATATATATATAATATGTTTTTTGAAGGATATGATAACATACATGGAAATTAAATTGAGCAAACTTTTAAGAATATAATCCAGTAAAGGCAAATTTATGAGTGTTTTTTATTGTATGTTCAAAATTTTCGTTACTTTCCTTAGCCATGTTTGTTAATTCTGTTATAATATTATGTATGATAATGAAAAAATTAAGAACATGAACATTTCTATAATAATCATTTATTATTATAAAATGCGTTGAATAACCTAATTATTTTTATTTATTAATTTTGTTTTGAAAATTGTTATATTCTGTAAAAATTTTTAGTCAATGTTTCCCAATATTCTAACGACTAATAAAGATAACAAATTTATTTATTTAACTTACACAATTCATGTAAATTAACGCATTTTTATATGTTCAAACTTTGTTTTGACTATTAATTCAAATAATTTATTAATTTTTACAATTTATATCTTATAACTTGATCAATTTTTTAATATTTCCAATTTTTTATACTTATAATTCAAATAATTATATACATTATATAGCTTATTATATACTTTATATAGCTTAACTTAATCATATCAAGAATGAAATCAATTGTATCAACAAATTGTGTAGATTAAATAATATTTTATTTTACATAGGTAACTTATGGTAGAGGAAGTTTATGAAAAATGTCTGTTACTGGAATACCAGCTGTTTATTTGGCATAACTTATGTTTCTCAAATTCAAAACAACATTGACTGGTAATTTGTTTGACTAATTATATGAATATCAAAGTGATTATCATTATTTGACAAAATTAGTTACCAAAATCGTTCTTTAAAGTATGTAACTAACAAATTAACTATAATAATATATGCACTCAATTTTTGCTAATTTAGAGGGTTATTAGTTTATCAATTGATTATGTTTCCATTAGTTTATTCATTTTGTTCCATATTTCAAGGTTTTCAAAATCCATAAATATTTTATATAAAAATATTTATATTTTACATTCCTGTAAGGCCCCGTTACCGGTGCCCTACATTTGGTGTTGGATTTACTCATAAACGCAGTTCTAAGTATCAGAGTTAATTAAAACTTCACGCGGAATAAAAACTTCAACCATAAAACATTACATAACTTTCAAATCTTGTCTTATCAAACATTCGTAGTCATTTAAAAACAAACATAGTCTTTAAAACATCATAACATTTCCTTGAGACGTCAGTGTCTTCAATTCGATGCCATGTGTCCTCATCAAGCGAACTGCCTCATTCTACTCACATGCGTGCATACTAAAAGTCAGCTACGCTGAGTGAGTTCTAGTTAATCACACATAATACAATACATGCACTTACCTGCAATTATGCAATCCGAAGATACATAATAATTACTTTACTAACTTACTTTCATTACATAATTTCATACATATATTCATACTTTAATACTTTCATATTATATAATTACTGTCCATTCTATCTCAGATATTGTTAGGGTCTGGTCCCTCTTTCCTTTGTCTATCTCAGATATTATTAGGGTCTGGTCGCTTTCTTGTCTATCTCAGATATTATTAGGGTCTGGTCCCCTCTATCTCAGATATTATTAGGGTCTGGTCCCTCTTTCTTCATCTACGCACATACCGTCATTACATACATCATTCATAAATACTCATATATTGTACATATATCTATCATACACATTCATCTATCATAAACATACCTCCCTTGTTAGCATGTGCAATATCCGAAGATCGTTCACATACCGACAAGCTTTCATTCACATTTACGATATACATACATAACATAATAACCATATGAGGCATACACTTACCAGTTAAAGTCAGTGTATTAACTATCACATCGAGTATGGATACAGCCCCGAAAACATAACAAGGAAATGGGGCTAGAAACTCACCTAAAGTCGGTTACGTTCACCGTTTATGGTAATCCCTTTTCTGGAGCTGTGCACGGCTAACTGTATAATATGTACATGTATCAATTAACTATTGCTACTCATTTCGTATTTCTATCTTTATATAACCCACAACGAACGGGGGCCTGGGGGCAGCGCCCCTGGCAGCGGGGTTCTAGGGGCGGCAGCCCCTAGCGGGGTCCAAGGGGCGGAGCCCCTGGCTGGGGTTAATGAAAAAATTATATTTTCATTAACTGTCTTAACACATTTTCCATTAACATTTTAAGTTATTTTCTAAGTTGGGCTTGTCTATTTAAGCTCCAAGATACTGGGCTAATTTGTATAAATTGGATATGGGCTTAGCTGATTCAGGCCCAACTGTACATTATGGTATATGGGCCACTGGACTCAGGCCCAAATACAAACAAAGAACAGAGTAACCGAGAACCTGTTCTGGCCGAGAACTATGATCTGACCGAGAACTATGGTTTGACCGAGATCTCGTGTTGACCGAAATCTCATACTTGGCCGAGAACTCGTGTTTTCGGCCGAGAACTCTGTCCGAGAACATAAGATTGCCGAGAACTACCGAGAACATGTGGTTTGACCAAGGATTCTCAAACTTGGCCGAGAACCCCCAGCTTAACTCATTTTCAGCTCAACTTTCTATCTTTTATTCCATTTTAGGCTTAATAACGGTTAATAGGTCCAGGATTGCTCCTTTAGCTACGTTACACCACAATTTCTAACTGTTTTAACACCTCCTAACCCACACGGCTCAAAGTCTAGCTCGTTATTGCCATAAATCTTGAGCCTTAAGCCTAAAACATTCTTTAAGCTAGTTCTAGGGTTTTATTCATGAACTGTATTTAACTATGAGCCTTTTCGTCCATATTAATCATCAAGTTTGCTACTTTATGAACTAACTAGACCCGATCTACTCTAGGTTTGGATTTCATGATTATTCGTTCATAAAAACGTGACCTTTAAGATCAAGAACATACCTTTATGATGTTTCTAGGTCACGGCTAGCTTTGATTATGAGCTTGGATCGTTTATCTAGCTCGAATAAGGATGATAAACCAAAGACCGATGCTCGTTTGATCTTGGATCTCGCTTCCTTCTCCTGCCGCCGGAATTTGGAAGGTTGTGTGTGTGTTATGGAGGTGTAGGGAGAATATGATGGATAAGATGGATGGAAATGGAAAGAAGCCCATGGACCTAAGGCCCATCTTTCCTTTTTGGTCCATGATTACTTCCATTTAATTAGACTACTTATCTTTCCTCCTATTATTTTTATTTTATTTACCATCTTAAGTAAACTTGTCTATCGAAAGAGATAATATATAAAATATTATTTATTGAAATTTTGGGATGTTACAAGTCTTCCCTCCTTAAAGAGGTTTCGTCCCCGAAACCTAACTATTACATGAACAGATTTGGGTAGAACTTGCGCATCTCATCCTCAGCCTCCCAAGTAGCATCTGATCCCTTGCGGTGCTTCCATATCACCTTCACTTAGGGTATAACCTTATGACGGAGTTGCTTCTCCTTGCGATTAACTATTTTTATCGGTTGCTCAATGTAGTTCAATTGTTCATCAACCTCAATGTCCATCAATGGTACGTGCGACGTGTCATCGGCTAGACATTTCCTCAAGTGAGAAACATGGAAGGTTGAATGAATTCCTTCCAACTCATTAGGTAAATCCAGCTTGTACGCCACCTCACCAACGCGATCTATAATCCTAAAGGGTCTAATATACCTCGGACTCAACTTTCCTCTCTTTCTAAAGCGAATGATCCCCTTCCAAGGCGAGACCTTGAGCATCACATTGTCACCAGCGTTAAACTCGATCGGTCGTCGCCGCTTATCGGCATACGACTTTTGCTGTCTTGAGCAGCTTTCATTCTAGCCTTAATCTGATCGAACTTTGAAGACGTTTCTTGAACAACTTCTAGGCTTCCCATTTCCTTCTGACCAATCTCTCCCCAACATACGGGAGTTCTACATCGTCTACCATAGATCATTCAAACGGTGGCATACCAATACTTGAATGGTAGCTGTTGTTATAGGAGAACTCTGCTAGGTGCAGATGATCATCCCAACTCCCCCCAAAATCTAGGACACAAGCATGTAGTATATCCTCAAGGGTTTGGATCGTCCTCTCGGACTGTCCATCGGTTTGAGGATGATACGCCGTACTAATGTTCAGTCTCGTTCCCATAGCTTCATGGAACTTCTTCTAAAACCTCGAAGTAAACCGTGTATCTCTATCAGACACAATCGATAACGGTACTCCGTGCTTGGTTACAACCTCTTTGATGAACAAGCTTGCTAACGTTTCTGACGAGATAGCCTCTCGTATGGGCAAAAAGTGAGCACTCTTGGTCAAACGATCCACAATCACCCAGATGGTATCATGATGCTTAGCTGTACGAGGTAGCTTAGTTATGGAATCCATGGTGATGTGTTCCCATTTCCACTCAGGAATCTCGAGCGGTTGCATTTTTCCATAAGGCTTCTAATGTTTAGCTTTGACTTGTAAACAAGTTAAGCACTTACTGACATAACCTACTACATCATTTTTCATTCCTGGCCACCAATAGTCTCTTTTCAAGTCTTGATACATTTTCGTAGCTCCAGGATGAATCGAGTATCTCGACTTATGAGCTTCATCTAAGATTCGACCCCTGAGATGTCCATGGCGTGGAATCCACATACGGTCGAACCTATTCTTAACACCATGAGTGTTTTCCATCAGTTCGTCCTGCTGACCGAAAATCCTTTCTTTCTTCACTAACCCTTCATCTACTAGCACCGCTGACTGTACCTTGACAATATCTTCAAAAAGACTTGAGTTCATAATCAGCTTGTATGACTTCACTGTTGCGAGGACTTCCTCATTCTTACGACTTAGCGCGTCGGCGACCACGTTAGCTTTACCAGGATAGTATTTAATGTCGCAGTCGTAATCCTTAATCAACTCCAACCACCTCCTCTGTCTCATGTTCAACTCCTTTTGCTCGAAGAAGTACTTTAGACTCTTATGATCGGTGTAAATGGTACACTTAATGCCATACAGATAATGCCTCCATATCTTGAGAGCATGCACTACTGCTGCTAGCTCCAGATCATGCGTCGAATAGGTACTCTCATGGACCTTCAACTGTCTAGACGCATAAGCTATCACTTTCCCGCGTTGCATCAGCACGCAACCTAACCCACGATGCGAAGCATCGGTACAAACAACCAAATCCTCGTCACCATCGGGTAAAGAAAGGGTTGGAGCTTGTGTGAGTCTTTTCTTTAACTCCTGGAAAGCCTCTTCTTGAAACTTACCCCAACTGAATACTATCGACTTTCGGGTCATACCGGTCAACGGTGCGGCTATCTTGGAGAAACCTTTGATGAATCTCCTATAGTAGCCAGCTAACCCTAGGAAGCTTTGTATATCAGTCGGATTCTGTGGAGTCTTCCAATTCGTTATCGCCTCAATCTTAGCTGGGTCCACGGTAATCCTTTCAGGATTTATCACGTGACCTAAGAATTGCACTTCTCGCATCAGAACGCGCATTTTGAAAAATTAGCATATAACTTCTCTCTCTTCAGAGTCTCCAATACCTCTCTCAAATACTCAGCATGATCAGTATCGTTCTTTGAATAAATTAATATATCATCAATAAAGACGATTACCGACTTATCCAACATCGGCCGACACACCCTATTCATCATGTCCATAAATGCTGCAGGAGCATTCGTTAGACCGAATGACATCACGAGGAACTCGTAGTGTCCATACCACGTTCGGAACGCTGTCTTAGGTATGTCTGCCTCCTTCACCTTTAGCTGGTGATAGCCTGACCTTAGATCTATTCGTGAGAACCAACTCGAACCTTGCAGTTGGTCAAATAGATCGTCAATCCTTGGCAAAGGATGTCTATTCTTTACCGTAAGCTTATTCAACTCACGATAGTCTATGCACATTCTCATACTTCCATCCTTTTTCTTCACGAACAACACTGGTGCACCCCACGGGGAAACACTTGGTCTAATAAAACCTTTGTCGAGGAGTTCTTGCAGTTGGGACATCAGTTCTTTCATCTCGGACGGTGCTAGACAGTAAGGCGCTTTCGCGACGGGTTGGGCTCCTGGCACTAAATCTACATGGAATTCTATCTCTCACTCCGGTGGCAACCCCGAAAGATCCTCTGGGAACACTTCTGAAAGATCCTCTGGGAATACTTCTGGGTAGTCACACACGATAGGAACATCTTTCATTTCTTTTGTCTCGGCTGTATCTTTGACAACATACGCCAGGTAGGCACCGCACTCTCGCCTTAACAAACTCTCGGCTTTTATCATTGAAATGACATTAAGCCCATAACTTTCCTTATCACCATAGACCGTCACCACACTACCATCCAAGGACCGTATCCTTATTATCCTACTCTTACACACTATCTGAGCTTCATACTCAGACAACCAATCCATTCCCAAGACTACGTCGAACCCTCCTAAGGTCATAACATACAAAGTAACAGGGAACTCGTGCCCCTCTAACTCTATCTTAGCGTCCTTAACCATTTTCATTATTTTAATCGAAGTGTCACTAGTGGTTTCTACTATAAAAGTTTCAGACACTCGACAACATTTCATTTTAGCTAATTTACTAAACGGCGTGGCTACGAAACTTTTGTTCGCACCCGAATTAAATAATACTGAAGCAGAAATACCGTTTACTAAAAACGTGCCAGTGACGACATCCGGAATCTGCTTGGCATGTTCTTGAGTCAGCATGTACGCTCTAGTTCTTGGGCTAACTTGATCGGCATCCTTCTTCCCACTGCCTCCAGCTTCACCCTCGGTGCATTCTCTAGCAAAGTGGCCCGTCTTACCGCACTTATAACATGCGGACTTGGCGGTACAATCTGGGGCATAATGTCCCACTTTTCCACACTTATAACAGACATTCGACCCTAGCCTACACTCTCCTCCATGAGTCTTACCACACTTATGACACACATCAGATCCTTTACCCCACTTGCACTCACAACCGTGCATTTTACCACACGTCTTGCACGGTTGTTAGTGCAGGGTTTTGTGTCTTGAGTCTTTGTAATCATCGTTAATGTATTTGTCGTTTATGTTTAATGTAATAAACAAATATTTATCTGTTTAGTTCGTTATATGTAATGTCTAGTTCGCTAAGGTTGTTCAGCGAACTAAGACTTAAGTTTATTCCCTCCTGATTCGTTAGGGGATGTTAACGAATCAGGTGGTGATTCGTTAACTTGTTTACTTTATTTATGTATGTAACGAAGTAGTGTCTAGTTCGCTAGGGAATGTTAGCGAACTGGACCTATCTTCTATTTATAGTGAACTCTGTTCACAAATAATTTAAGTTTGGTGAGATAATTAACGATACGCTGTCCAAACTCTCTCTCGATCTTCATACTTAATCTTATTCAACTACTAATATACTGATAATATATATACATATAATACATATAATCAAACATAATTATGAGCTAGATCCATATAGAGAATTAATCGAATACACACAGATTCGAGATCTGTTATAGTTATTAGGATTGATTTCTGGGTTCCAACAAGTGGTATCAGAGCTTTCGGGGCTCAATTGCACTTGATTTGGTGGTTTATTTAGTGTATTGGACGTGTATTTAGTATTGGATTTTAATAGTGTTTTGTTTGGGTGAATTGGGATCAATTTGAGTTTGAATTGACTGAATTATGGTAGGTTTGGACTGGATTTGAGCAGGTTAAGGTATAGGAAAGGTAATTTGAATCGGAATTAATGTTTGGTTTGGTTTTGGATGGATTTGGTATTGATTTCAGTGTTAACCGAAACAGTGTGTGTGTTTTGGTATAATTGGACTGGTAATCGGAGTTAATTGATTACGAGTTTAGGTGTTTTGGATTCGCGATCGTTTTACAAGTCGTTTGGTATATTATTTGTGCGTTTTGGTTAAGAACTGAGGTAGTATTACGAATTTGAGTATTTTGGGTTTCTGGGTTTTGTGTTCTTCATTTCCAGAAAATCTGGAAATCTTCTTTGAAGATTTGAAGATTTGAAGATGAACATGATTCGTTATCATCTTTATGTTGATTCGTTATCTTGTTCACTTTGATTCGTTATCTAAGTTAGTTGATTCGGTATAAACTCCAAGTAATTCGTTAACCAGTTCGCATCAATATTTGATTCGTGTTACCTAATTCGTGATTTGGGTTAACAGATTCGTGTGACACGCGTCTACCTTGGGATTTGTGTCATAACAACCTTTGCCATGTGGCATTAGGTGTCAGAGTTTGTTACAAACCGTTGTAACAGCCTGATTCGCTATAGTTGATTCGTTATCAATTGCAGCTGGTCCGTTATCTATTTTGCTAAGTCTTTCTTAGCAATTCTTTACTGAAAGCTTTCTAATTCGTCAAAATTCCTCTTATCAATTCGCTAGCTGATTCGTTAGTCAATTCGTTAATTTGACTTATTGTTGAATCTGATTCGTTAACTTTCTGATTCGTTGGTTTGATTCGTTAAGTTCAATCTTGATTCGCTATCTGATCAATCTTAGCTTCGTTAAGATTTGATTCGTTAATTTACTATTCACAGTTCGCTACAATTGTTTACAGTTCGTTACATTCACTATTCGTTAACCTTATTTGTTAATTGATTCGTTACACCCTTGAATTTTTGAAACTTGTCAAAAATGGCCGGTATGTATGCATTAGCTTCTCAAAATATGTTGATGCAACAAATGTTGCAACTTGATACCGAGATAGGTTCACATTCGAAATGTCCAAGATTGATGAAGTTCACTGACTTTGCCAAATGGGAACTTAGGTTTCGTGCTCATCTAGGATCAGTTCATCCTGACTGCTCATATTGTTTAGATGAAGTTTATACTTTTCCTATGATTGGGGATGAGACTATCGGATTCAGACCTAAAGCTATATCTCAATACTCACAAGAAGAGAAGAAGGCACTATAGATAGAGACAAAAGCATATTCTACTCTAACCATGGCTTTACCGGAAAATATCTTTCACCAGGTGGGTAGTATAAAAATCTGTGCTTCTTTGTTTCAACATATCCGAATGAGAAGTATGGGAAACACGGCTGAAAGCAAAAAGGTGATGCTTAAGTTTCAATTCAGAAACTTTAATTTACTAAAAGGTGAAACGGTTGAAGAGATGACAACGAGATTCAATCACTTGATTGCAGAAATGGATAAATGAAGTTGGAAATCTCTGAGATTGACAAGATTGATACTATTAAGAGTGTACTACCAAGTTCGTACTCTACTTTTCTAATGGTATTAAAAGAAAACAGTTATTTCAATGAAGACTTGACTGCAAGTGAATTTTTACAAAAAATTGAAGCTCGTGAGTATGATCTCAAGTGTCAAAAATCATCGAAGGAAAGTCAAGATCCTGTTTTCTATGGTGGTAGTATGCCTCTAAGTTCAACAATTTCACCGATCACTGCTTTTCTGACACAGAATGCAAGAGAAAATGAAACAACAATTTATAGTGATCCTAGAGCATGTTTTTACACTGCTGGTAACTCTGGATCATCAAATGTTTCTGCTGGTTCAGGAAGTTCATCTTCGACAAATCAATACTCATCACCTCCAAATGTCAACATGAAAGAAGCTGAACAAAACTTTTCCTTTCTATTAGTTTCATGACGTCTTATGAAAATCTGGTTAGTAGCAAAATTGCCACTAGTGATTTGACTAATGAAGACTATGATCAGATTGATCCAGATGACTTAGAAATCATGGATTTAAAGTGGAACATGGCAATGATTGTTCGTAAGGTGAAGAGACATGCAAAGAACTGGAAAAGATCTTCCTGCCCTAAACAAGAAGTTGGGATTTGACAAGTTGAAGGTGAAATGTTATAATTGTCAAGAATTCGGACATTTTGCAAAAGAGTGTGACAAACCGAAAAAGGAGTATACTGGTTCTCGTGGTCAAAATTCAAACTCTTCAACACCACGAGGTAATGATGCTGAGAAAAAAACCATCAAGTTCTGGGTCACAAGCAATGTTAGCTGATGGAAATGATTGGTCACAACGACTATTGTGTAATGATAATCAAGCTAATTTAGCTTTGCTCGGGTTGACTCAAGATTTTCATGATGCTAGTGGAAGTGAGGTATCTTCTGATAATGATTCTGGATCGGAGTCTGATGATTCTTGTGACAAGCCTAAAACTATTTTTGCTTGCATGGCTAAGATCAATGAGGTTAGTCATTCTATTTCTGCTACATCATTTGTTAAAGTAAATTATGCTGAATGTGAATCTAACAAACCTAAGTTAGAATCTTTAAAGAATCACAATGACAATTTAGTGAGAGAAATTGCTTCTCTAAAGGATACTTATCGACAATCTCTCGAATCTCAAATGAGATCTAGTGAAAAGATTGAAGCATTGTCGACAAGTAATCATGATCTCAAAGCTGAGTTATCTGTGAAAATGACAATTAATGATCAAAAGTTTCAAAAAATTTTGAAACATCGTTCAAAGATAACCGAGCTTGAGAATGAGGTTCTTGATTTAAAGAACAAATTGGGTAAATTTCGAAATTCCTCTTTTTTGTTGAATGAAATTATTGAAGTTTCTGGAAAACAAAAGGACTCAAAGAAAGGTATAGGTTTTGTTGAAATTCCACCACCATTTCACAATGATTATAAAATTAATCCTTTTGCTCCAACTGAGGAAGATGTTATTCTTAAAGAACCAGTGATTTCAGAAAAATCAAAACCTGTTTCTACGAAAGGTCTTAAACCCCAATCTTCAACTCAGAAACCTCATGTTCAAAGCAACAAAGTTTTTGTTGAAAATGTTGACAAAGTTATCATTGAGGATGTGTTTGAACCTGAAATTGTACACAAGATCAAGAACATTCCAAGTTCTAATCACATACTTTGTGAACCTCATGAATTTGAGGAAGCTGTGTATGGTTCGCACACAACTAAGATGAAACAAGATGCTCTTGTCAAATCAGTGAAGGCTAAGAAACCAGAAAAACCTAAAATTTCTGATGAGGATTTGTTGCATTTCATAAATCCTAGTGCATCTAAGCCGTCATCTGCTCGCGTGTTTAAGTTAAAGGGTATGGACACGATGTTCACTGAGAAAGACATTCCAACAAGTATCATTAAACCTGAACTGATTGAGAGTGTGTTTCACAATGAAACTTCCAACATTCATGAACTTGAACGTTTGTATGCTCAAGCGAAAACATCAGCTCCATCTGACCCATTGACTAAAGCAAAGCAGGTTTTAAAACAAGCTAAGAAAATTAACTTTGTGAAGTTAACTGGGACAGATACGTTGAAAAGTTTTTCAAACTGTTCTAATTTAGATTTCTACTTGAAAAAGAAATCTGAATTATCTGATGAGTTTGCTAAGAGCATGACCAAAAATATGAGTAATCATCAAACTTCTGCATCTTTTGTTCCAAATAATTCTCAACATCATCGTGTAGACATGCGAAGTTGTTTTCTTTGCGGTCAACATGGTCATGTAGTGAGGAATTGAAGTCAGAAGAGCTATCAGAATCTTCATCCTTTTATCAAGGACCATTCTAAGCCGGTTCCTTTGGTAAAGGAGATTCTGAAATGACCTGTGTCGTATGCTGATGATACTCGTATTATGTTTTCAAATGTACATTCTCGAAAAGTTGTTCATGTGAATGAAACTCATGGTTCCGTTAAACCTAAGTTTATTCCTACTGAACCATTATGCAAAAATGTTAATTCAAATGTAGTTCAAGCTGCGTATCTAAGACGAAAGTCTAAGAAACCTGTAACTTATTCTCAAGTTGCCGAATAACAATTGAATGCAACTAAAGTTAATTTTTCTCAAGAAAACCAAAAGATGCCCAAGACCTAGGCCTGGGCTGCCTTTTTGAAATAATGATTTTCTTTTGTGTGTAGGGTACATCCAAGACCATTTCTGGTGAAAACTGGATCATGGATAGTGGATGTTCTCGTCATATTATTGGGAATCTCAACCTCTTAACAAATGTAAGAAATATTCAAGGGGGTTATGTGGCATTTGCTGGGAATTCTGGGGGTATGATTACACAAGAAGGTGATGTTTCAAATAGGAAGATTACTTTTGAGAAGGTCAATTATTGTGATAAAGTGGACCATAATTTATTGAGTGTGTCGCAAATCTGTGATAAGCAATACACTACAGTACTTACAGATAAAGAGTGTCTGATTTTGAAACCGGGTTACGTGATTCCCGAGGACATGGTTGTCATGTGATCACCGCGATCAAATGATATTTATGTCTTGAATATGAATTCTAAAGTTTCTACATCAATCGAAACGTGTTTTATCTCGAAAGTGACCGAGAAAGACTCTGTTCTTTGGCATCGAAGAATGGGTCACATAAATGTTCGAATTATGAATTACTTAATGGCAAACGATCTGGTAGAGGGTGTGTCGTTAAAGAATTTTAAATTATCTGATCACTGTGTTGCTTGCAAGAAGGGCAAACAGAAGAAGAAATCGCATCTATCTAAGTTATTAAATTCCATTGATACTCCGCTTGAACGACTTCATATGGATTTATTTGGTCCAGTGAATCATGCGAGTATTTCTGGAGACTGGTACTGCCTAGTAGTTACAGATGATTATTCACGATATTCATGGGTCTTGTTTATGAGTTCAAAAGATCAAACACCGGGTCTTGTTCAAAATCTAATCACTAAGATCGAATCACTTTACAAACTGTAAGTGAGGAGAATTCGAAGTGACAATGGTACTGAATTTAAAAATACTGTATTGGATTTCTTTTGTATCCAAAAAGGAATTGATCGAGAATACAGTGCCCCATATGTACCACAACAGAACGGTGTAGCTGAAAGAAAGAATAGAACGTTGATTGAAGCTGCTAGAACAATGCTTGCTGATTTAAAGCTTCATGTCCAGTTTTGGAATGAGGCGGTGAATACTGCTTGTTGTACACTTAATCGTGTTCTAACTGTTAAACAACTCAAGAAGACCAGTTATGAATTGTTAAATAATCGTAAACCTAATTTAAAGTACTTGGAACCTTTTGGGTGTCCTTGTACTATGTTGAAAAAGGACGTGGGAATGTTTGATGAAAAAGCCATTGAGGGTTATTTCTTGGGGTATGCGTCACCTAAGAAAAGAGTGTTTAACTTTACGTCCGGTTGTGTTGAAGAATGGTACCATGTGGACTGTCAAAAGTACACTACTCCTTCTCAAGGAAAAGGTCACGACTGGATGTTTGACTACGATGGTTTATTTAATTCGTTTACTCCAACAACTAATCATCCAGATGAAGATTTAGTTCGTGCTTATTTTGAATAACATTTGGAAATTCCAAGGTTTGCAAGTTCAAATGATGTTGAAGCACCAATTGTTGCTCCAACTGAAGAACCTGACAATGAGTATCCTGTTCATTATGATAATGTTTCTACTTCATCTGATGAGAATGCTGTTGTAGATCAAGTTATTGAACTTGATAGTGATGTTTCATCTCCTGAATTGGGTGAACATTACACTAATTTATTTGAAAATGTTGCTGTTTCTGAGAATCCTACTCTCAGGATTCACAATTACCATATAGAAGAAAACATTATTGGAGAACTTGATGTGGGAGTTCAAACACGACATCAAGTTGCTTCTTCAAGTGAAAATAATATCTTATGTGCTTATGCTGACTTACACTCGTGTGGGATTGTAAATCTTGCTAAATTCACTTGCTTTCTATCTTAAGTAGAGCCAACGACTCCTCGTGTGGCACTTCAAGATCCTTCGTGGGTAGAAGCCATGCAAGAAGAACTACAGCAATTTGCATGTTTAGGTGTTTGGGATCTTATCGACAAACCTGCTAGAGTCAAGAAGGCGATTCCTACTAAGTGGGTATATAAATGTAAGAAAGACGACCGTGGGGTAATTGTGAGAAACAAAGAACGATTAGTTGTGCAAGGTTTCCATCAGCAAGAGGGTATTGACTACTGAAGTATATGCTCCAGTTGCAAGATTAGAGTCGATTCGAATCTTTCTGTGTCACACCCACAAAATCCACTAACGGAGTTTTACCGTCAGAGGGTGTGAACTGGCAGGATCGGAATCATCAGTTATAATCAAACCATAAAATAAAGTTTCAAAACCATGAAAACGTTTACGAGTAATTAAATGCGGAAGCGTAAAAACCTTTAATCAAAAGTTGCGTCACGCAGGACGACTTAAAACAAAAGATAATCGTTAAAAATAAGTTTGCAGGACAAAAGCGTTTTCAATCAATGCATGTTCCTAAACCGCGCGCCCGCCTCGGCTACCTGAGAATAACATACTAAAAGTGTCAACACAAGGTTGGTGAGTTCACAAGTTATATAAAAATAAATCGTTTAGCGTTTGCGTTCAGCGTTTTGCGTTAAGCGTTTTGCGTAACCACGTTATGGCGTTTTGCGTTACCAGATATTGTTATGTCAAATTATATATCGATAGGTAGCTAGTCTATACAACAAGTATTACTAAGTGTTCGACACCGAAGCTGACTCGTTTAATAAGTGCCTTGTCACCAGGTCCTCCAGACCATGGTACGTGTTAGCCAAAATTACACCCGCTCGACCTCCAGTCGAGTTTAGCGTTGGGTGGGGTTTGTCAAACCCAGTAGTACTACTCAACAGTGACTCGCTATTCTAAATATTAACCGGTTCGATGTGTAGGACTTCAAATATTTCGTTTGCCACTTAGCCTTTACAAGTGATATATAATTTATAACAAAATCTTAAATGCGTTGTGGAGTATGTTATCTCCCCCAAGTGAAAAGCGTTTGAAAACAGTTTAAAGAGGGGAAAGTGAAACTCACTGTTTGCGAAGAATTTCCCAAAATAAATCACCAAGATGCGCGTCACCGAAAAACTCTCTCTAACGTTCTAAAACAACAAAGAGATTTTTCTAAGTGTCGGAATATTATCGAGTCTCTAGACCCGGCACATAATACCTATGCACATAACATGTTTCGTGTTTCGTTCGTGAATCGTGTGTGACTTTAACAAGTGTTTTTGTGACACATCACATGTGTAAGCAACCATATACGTGTCATGTATTCATAACGTACATTACTAGCAATTCTTCCCCGTAAGGGCATTTTGGTCAACAATTAACAATTAACTAGCCATTATTCCCCATAAGGGCATTTTGGTCAAATTATAACAATCAATTAGCAGTTATTCCCCGCAAGGGCATTTTAGTCAAAACACGACAATTATCTTGCAATCATTCCCCTCAAGGGCAATTTGGTCAAAACACGATAATAAATTATCAAGTATCATATTTCATGCATTTTCACAAAACTCAGCAGCTAGTTTCACCGAGACAGAAATCCTACTAGAAAGTTTGTACTACTTCACCGATCATAGCATCTCAATTAATTTACCGAAAATCATCACAGAAGCACATATGTCTTAGGTTTCCAGAACATATTTTATTACATTTTTATTCCTCATAGTTTTCTCACAATCATCAAATCATTACAGCAAACTCATAACAGTCAGATTTATGCACAATAGAATGTTATTTGCAATTCCCGTTAAACGAAAAATCCAATAAATGCAAGACCACTTGGGTTAGGTTCCTAACTCAATGAGTCAACTTCCAAAAGTGGAACCAACCCAATTGGTCTCGTAGTTCATGAGATATAACATTTACAACATAACCTAACAGCAGGTCTAACAGCTCAGCTTTGCACAACGTTTTTGTAAAATCATAAAAGTTAACTTCTACTTGTCCAAAAATTACAAACTTATACTTTATAGAAACTAGACTCAACCTAGTTTACTGCAGTACCCACAATCTCAACCAACTTTCACGTTTACACTTCGTTACAGTCACTTAAACATCGTATACACATTCTGTCCAGAATCTGTTTGCATCCAAACTCAACATAATAACAATCTATGAACTATCATGCATCCATATAACCCTCTAGACTCCATAAACACCATCCATGCACATCAATTTCACATTACATACAAGATTAGGGTTTGTGTTTGAACTCAAATCAAAGACACAACAATCACCATGCAACAAGATTCAATCTAGTTATCAATCATCATCCAAATAACAACAATCATATTAACTATATGCACTCATGAAATCGGCCAGCTAGGGTTTGTTATTAACCCAACAAACATCAAAATCAATCAACAAGAATGTAAAGGATGATCAATTATACCTTCCTAGCACCTAGTTCTTCAATCAAACACTTGATTTGAGGGTTGTATGTGTGTATAAGATGGACGGCAGCCAAGGAGCAAGGGGATGAGGGCTCCGATCGGGGTTTTTGGGTTTAGAATAATAATAAGTTAGGGTTAAGTTAAGGATATATTTATAAACACACAAGTTACACTCAAGTCCCTCCACTTCTAAGTATTACTTTTCTAGCCTAACTAACTTGTTTTCATCTTGAGTTAACGTTTATAACCATGTTATCACATAACACATAAGTCTAACACATAATTATCACATAATTACTGTTTTGACGTTTTTCGTTTATTTATCAATCGTTTGCGTCAACTCGTTTGCGTTTCGGTGCAAATCCCAAAAGACTACACATGTAGTAAGTGTTAAGCGTCATTTAAACCCTAGTTTAAATGTAATGAAGTGTGCGCTATAGATTTAGTGATCTTAAGTTTGAATTGACGGAGTTGAGTTAACGGAGTTAACCTGAAATTGACGATTGTCACATCATTCCCATGTTAAAGAATTTTCGTCCCGAAAATTTGAGTCAAGTCGTGATGAGAGTCTGAAAGAGAAAAAAAAAATTTCAGTCTGTCATATTCTGGCATATGCTGACTACAAGAATATTAAAGTTTATCAAATGGATGTCAAGAGTGCTTTTCTCAATGGTGAGCTTCATGAGGAAGTGTTTGTCTTACAGCCTCCAGGTTTTGAAGATCCTGATTATCCTGACCGTGTTTACCGATTAAACAAGTCATTAAATGGTCTACATCAAGCCCCAGGAGCTTGGTATGGCACTCTCGCCGACCATCTGACTGATAATGGCTTCAAACATGGAACTGTCGACTGCATTTTATTTTATAAGAATATTGGTGATGATCTTCTGCTCGTTCAGATTTATGTTGATGACATAATCTTTGGGTCTACAAATGACACGTTATGTAAGGAGTTTGAGAAATCTATGCAAACCAAGTTCGAGATGATTTCGATGGGAGAGATGAATTTCTTTTTAGGGTTGCAGATTCATCAGTCTGCGAAGGGAATCTTCATTCATCAGACAAAATATGTGAACGACATCTTGAGCCGATTCAAGATTACTGCCGGAAAAATCCCTTCTATTCCTCTTCCCGTGGGTCACAATTTATCACCAGATGAATTGGAGGATACCGTTAATCCGAGCAAGTCTCCGAGTGACTCACCTGGCAGCGGTCAAGCGCATTCTTCAATATCTGAGGGGAATCCTGACATCGGGTTATGGTACCCCAAAGATGATACTTTCGATCTTACCGCTTACTCAGACTCAGACTATGGAGGATGCAAGATCAATTTCAAGTCTACTACAGCGGGATGTCAATTCTTATGAAGCCGGCTTGTTTCCTGGCAGTGTAAGAAGCAGACAAAGGTCTCCACTTCAACCGCCGAAGCTGAGTATGTTGCAGCCTCGAGTTGCTGTTCCCAGGTTTTGTGGATACAACAACATCTTCGCGACTACGGTTTGAAGTTTCTTACTACTCCCATCTTGATTGATAATTCTGCTGCTATTAGTATCACCAAGAATCCCGTACAACATTCTAAAACGAAACATATCGAAATTCGATATCATTTTATACGGGATTGTTATGAAAAAAATTAATTGACATTGAGAAAGTACATACTGATTTTCAGAAAGCCGATCTATTTACCAAAGCCTTTGATAAAACACGTTTTAACTTTCTGCTTGGTGTAAATGGATTGAAGACCCTTGCTGAGATCCTAACATTAGGATAATTATTATTTTTTATTTTAGTCTGTTTTAGTTTCAATTTATTTTGTTTATCGGTTTTAGGGGGTGAATCTTAGAAAATACAAAAATATTGTGCTTTAGTTTGTATAGATAAAACCCAAAAACATCAAAAAATTTTGAAAAAGTCAAAAAGAATGTGAATTTTCTCGTTTTGTAAAGAAAAATCCGAAAAGACAAAAAGATTGTGTTTTTAGTTCGTAAAGAGAAAAACCAAAAAGATTTTTGCTTATGTTCGCTGAAAATTATGTCATTTGCTTCTATTTTGAAGGACATATACTTGTATATGTTTGGTCCTGATAATTTCTCGTAAATATTCGGGGTAGCCATTTATCTGATAAATGGAAAGTACTTGGGGCGTTGTTTAAGCTTTCTACTTTATTTTTAGCTGAAAATTTAGTCAGTTATTTAAGTTTGTGAAGCGTGCTTGCATGTATTGGTCCTGTTATCTACTTGTAGATGGATAGGATAGCCATTAATTTATGAACTTAAATTAACTGGGGCGATTAAAATCATTCTGTTTTATGCTCCTCAAAATTTTGAGTTTTTGAAGCAAAAAGAGAAAATGATAGTACATTTTTATTTGACCCCAAATCCAGAAAGAAATAAGCTTAAAAGACTGTGTGCTTAATCATTGGTGCATTGATAGGTCTTAAACAAGCTGTTAGAGTAAAATAAGTGATATAAACCTAAAGAAAAGCCAAATTGAAAGAGGTGTTAGTCTCTAGCAAAAGTCTCGGTGAAGATGACAGAAATGTAAATAACCGGTCATACTCAAGCCTTATAGTTGTTGATCTTCCAAAAATATAATAAAGCAAATAACAAGCATTAGGATTCTGGACACTGTGAGTCTTTATGCGGCTTAACCATCTGGGTATTCATAAGCATGAATATTTCACTCGCTTTTAGAGCAAACCCAAAGTCATTAAACTTTATCACTGCTGTACTCCGTACAATCCAAATTACTGACTTGATCAAAATCCACTGTTAGTCATACAATGGTTCCTCCCTTGCGTGCGTCTCAATACCAATAAGAAACGGACCCCAGGGGATACAATGTATGTAAGCCGACAGATGGACTCGTGCATATTCACTCACGGTAAAGGAAACTTGATGCATTGCTCAAAATTTCTCAATTGGTATTCAACTATTTTGATCAACATTATAATGGTTTAAGTCAAGTTGGGTGATTTGGCAAAAATCAAATTAAGCTTGAACCGAGATTAGGGGCTGATAGTTTCTGATATTCTGTGCGCTAATTGAACCATAAATCATATCACATAAATGCTCGAAGGTTTGTTATAAGATTTAAGTGGACAACAATATCAATGACCGACTTAACGCCAGTCATAATATCGCTGAAATATAAAACTGTGATGGAAGGGGATTCTAGTCAATATGATTCTCTGCTCAAACTCAACAAAAACACAAAAATATGTACTGCTTTTGAAAAACATATAAAAACACAAAAAGATTGTGTATTTTCTATTTCGGATATTTATGTAAATACATTCTTTCATTTTTATAAAATAGCAAAAATATTTTAGTCTTTTTACTTTACATATTATTTAATTTTTTTTTAAGTTATGTTTCGAAAAAGTGAAACGTTTTTAAAAGTATTTGATTGTCGGGATAAAGGGTCCTCGGTAATTTTGTTTAGATTTTCTTATATATTAATTGGATAATGTTTAATAAATCTTTATTTATTTCATTTAATTATTTTAGTTAAAATTAAATAAAATTTAATTCATTAAGTATGGATAACGAATTAGGTGATTCTCTAGCGAACTACTTTCTAGTTCGCTCACCTAATTCTCTTCCGCACTCTGTAACGAACCACTTCTTCTTCATTATACATATTTAACGAATCAAGACACGATACATGTCTTGTTCGCTATTCTGATATAACGCATTGGGATAACGAATTGCCTGATTCGTTATTTCAGAATTCAAACGAATCTCTTGTTCGTACATAAGGTACATTGGGTAGCGTGTAAGGCTATATAAGACAGGATACATGAACCGTCCTTTCACTATTCACCATCTTCCTTACACCTAAAGTCACCCTTTTCAAAATTTTCTCTAAATTTTCGATCTTCGAATTTCGAAATTTCGAGTATTCCAGTGTGTTGCTAAGGTATAGATAAGAACATCTTTGTGTGTTACGTCAAAAATACTACTGGTTTGATAGTCTAATTATGTGATTTTGTCCTAAGGGTTTTCACGGCTTGATAAACCCTGATCAATGGACATTATACTGTGTTATTTTAGTTCATTTTGATTGTATTATGACCGGAATGTGATTCCGAGACCCTGGGTAGACTTTTATCCTAGATTGATTCTTGTTTGCTGGGTTGATTGAGTGTTTATGGTTTCGGGGTTTTTATACTCTGGTTAACCTAGGTTATTTCTTGGTCTTGAGCCTCAATCTCAACACCATGAGCTTAGTAATATGTTTCCGAGATCACTACACATAATGTTTTGGTTATCCGACGATAGTTATGGATTAATTGAAGCCTATTCGTGTTGTTGACTTTCGGTGTTCATATTAATTTAGACTTTGACTGTGTGAGTCAAAGATCAAGTCTAATTATTGACCATTTGTTAACTTTTGTGAATTGGAACTCTTTAGTGTCCAATTCGTTAAAGATTCAAATGAAATAGATTAGCGAATAAGTTATCTAACGAATCAGATGTAAATTCGTCAAATTATAACGAACTAGATTCTAGTTCGTCCCTTTAAATAGTAATTCGCTAAGTCTACTTCGTTAACCTATTTACTTGATAGCAAATCACTTGATTCGTTATAGGATGGTAACGAATCTGAGTGATAATCACACGAATGACATTTCTTAATTAAATTTAATTACCTTTTGAATTAAATAAATTATTCCAACCATCTAAACGCGTAGATACACCATCTATAGATAAATAGATATATATGTGCTAAATGTATATTACATCTTCACGTTCCTTATATTCGTTCATACTTATACAGTGCAATGGCCTATCAATTGAATCAAGACCCACCCGTTGCTCCTCATGAACAAGAACAACCCCAAGAGCAGGAACAACCTCAACAACAAGATGAAATTATTATGACAAGAAGCACAACATATGTGCTTATGTTGACTCAGACGTTGCTGATGTAGCTACATTTGGAGATATGTTGGCTTTTCTAAGACGGTCAGTGATACATTACGCCATCACTGCTCGACCTAAGGTGTATCTGAGTATTATCAGGCAGTTTTGGGCTACTACTGAGTATGTTGAGGTGGAGAATCATATTCGAGCCACAATTAATCAAACTCCTATTACAATTGATGTTGAAGTAATTAGAAGAGTGCTTCGATTTGGTGACAACGATAATAACCCAAGTGAGTTTGAAAAGAGATTGATCAAGGTTTTATTTACACGTGTTCGTTATATTAGAGATGTCGAAGATTCCATGCTTAACAAGAATGGCCTGTGCCCTCCTTACAAGTATCTTTTACACATACTGATTCACTGCATGGGTGGTCGTAAAGGTGGATTTGATGAATGTCGCAGTAGCTTACAATCGGCATTCATGGCACTTATTCTCAACAAACCATCAACTTCTTGGAAATGGTCTTTGATCATTTGAAGAGCAAGTCCAGCAAACGACTCAGTCGAAGAAGTTTTTAATGTATCCTCGATTCTTGCAGTTGATAATTCAAGATTTGATACCAAACTTGGTTATTGATCAAACTTCGGTGGATAATGTTCTTCCTTTGGAACACATGATGGCTGACACTGTATGACGAATGAATATTTACCGTAATCAGAAGCCACGGTATAAACATATGATTGGTCATATAATTAATCCGAATTATGTATGTCCTTCTAATGAATGCTGGATCCATGACGACTCATATTCCAAGAGTGAAGGGGGAGAAGGTGGGAACGATGATGATGATAATAATGATGGAGATGGTGGGAATGGTGGAGCTGGTAATGCCGCTTTTCAAGAGCAACAAGATGCGGTAAACGCGGCGTTAGCTGCCACCATTGCAACTCAACAAGAAAGAAAGAGAAAAGGGAAAACGGTGGCAACTGGAGAACCATCAAAGAAAAGACGTGTATCAACTGGGCTGGGGTAATTATTGGTGTGCCACCACCTCGTCAATCAACGCCTCAACGCTCGATAGTGCCGCCTACTACTAGCACTCCGATGCTCACATTGACGACAACGTTGGTGTCTCATGAAAGACTTGGTTTAATTCCATAAATGGCTTTATCTGAAATACCAAGGCCTCCTGCTACATTGAATACTGTCCCTCCAACACCCTCCATGAGACCTCCCCTTCCTCATCCTCCTCCTTCTCCTCCTCCCAGTGATGTCTCTTTTATGAGAATCACTCGGCCTCAATGACCGATCCAACCTGTTCATCCATCCCTATACAACTTGCCACCGAACCGTCAGACTGATATGCTGTTGAATCTTCTCCATATTTATGAAAACCAAATGCCTGCTGACCGTCAGAATCAGGAACGACTTATGGAGAATCAAAGACAGATGATGAGTTATATTTCTTTTTGTCAAAAGGAGACTAAAGCGCTACGTGCGATTGTTGAGTCTCAGGGGGTGAAAATGAAGGAACAAGAGGATCTAATCTTGCAGTTGACTTGCAAAGAGGATGCCTTAAAGAAACTCAAAAATGATGATCAAGATCCTGATGATTCTGGTGCAGGAGGTGAGCCTAAACAAACGCACGGCTCATCTTCCGGTGCTGGTACAAGTGGCTGTGAGGACTCGGGTAAACAGGTTGTTGTGTATCAAGATCCATCTGCAGCTAAGCCAATTGAAATGATTGAGGCTAACACTGTGATATTTGTGGATGGATCGGGGGTGGTTAGAAGTGTGGTGAACAGGGATGAGATAGAGGTTGGTGAGTTCGTTGATAGGTCTCTGACACGAGAGCAGATTTCCATATTGCTTGGGTTGAATTATGAACAGTTAACTGTGTTAGAGACTGAGCCTGACGTTGAGGTAGTGAATGAGGAAGGTATATCAGAGGATCCGTCTATTCAAATGAATACGGATTTTATTTATGAAGACGAGGATGTTGAGATGGAAGACGTCAATGCTGAGGAGTATCCGGACTTGTTTCAACACACAAACGTTGATCAAGGTGCTCCAGTATTCGATGAGCAAACGTTCAAAGTTGCTGAGAATGATCTAGTGAAGGCCTCTAAGGGTAAACAGGTAGCTGATGCCGTATGGAAATCACTTGAAGTCATAACTAATACTGATATTGCTAAGTGGTTCAGCTATAAAAAGGTGAGTAAGATTATCAAGGCATATCAATATGTTGATCAAGAGCGAAAAGACATAACTGCAACTTGGGTCAAAAAAAACCAAGTGACCTCCTTCAAGACGGTATCCAAGGTACATGGTGATATCGTCTCATGGCTTTATGATTCCGAGCTTAGGGTATATATAATTAAATGGGAGAAGGGGATCCAGTACTACGAAACGATAATGGACGTTCTGATATTACCGCGGTGGGATGTTCGTACCCTCGCGCGTCGTCCATTTATCAATCGTGGTGGCTACCCGACAGCTGAGTGGTTTCATCAACACTTACTGTTCGAGGTCAATCATGGCTTCAAGTTCTTCAAGCTCCAGGTCCCAAGACGTAAACGTGTTGACGATATTGATCCAAGGAGTGGCTGGAGGAAACTGGTTCTTAAGGTAAAGCCGCCAAAGATGTTGAAGCGGGTACCTGTGAAGACGATGCCCCAACACATGCATCTCTTGTTTGACCGCTGGTACTACGATAATCGTACTAGCGAGGCCGTCATTGTGCTTGGTAAAGGACTCAAGACTGAGCTTATCAAGATAATTGACCCTATGTGGTTGGTTAATTTATCTGAAACAGACAATGACGTGCTACACAAGAACCAGATTCTGATCGAGCGCAATGAAGACTACGACCTGGCTATGCAATTCCAACGCGTTGTGCGTGTTTGTTATGAAAATGGAATTCATAGTTGCAGAGACTGGCAGTCCAAGCGTTTCAAGTAACTTAAAGACAAAGAGCTCAAGACGAGGGTGTGTCTGTTAGTGCACGGTTTTGCGTCTTGAGTCTTTGTAATCATCGTTAATGTATTTATCGTTTATGTTTAATGTAATAAAAAAATATTTATCTGTTTAGTTCGTTATCTGTAATGTCTAGTTCGCTAAGGTTGTTTAGCAAACTAAGACTTAAGTTTATTCCATTCTGATTCGTTAGGGGATGTTAACGAATCAGAGGGTGATTCGTTAAGTTGTTTACTTTATTTGTGTATGTAACGAAGTAGTGTCTAGTTCGCTAGGGAATGTTAGCGAACTGGACCTATCTTCTATTTATAGTGAACTCTGTTCACAAGTAATTTAAGTTTGGTGAGATAATTAACGATACACTGTCCAAACTCTCTCTCGATCTTCATACTTAATCTTATTCAACTACTAATATAGTGATATATATACATATACTACATATAATCAAACGTAATTATGAGCTAGATCCATATAGAGAATTAATCAAATACACACAGATCTGAGATCTGTTATAGTTATTAGGATTGATTTCTGGTTTCCAACAACGGTCTCTTCTCCCACACTTTCTGCTTCTTTTCCTTAGAGTTCCACAACTGAGTACCGGGTCGTTTGACATTGACCCACTTCTTATCTTTCTTCTCTTCTTCCACCACAATATCATCCGCAGCCAGATCTGCATAAACCATCTCTGCGAGCTCGACCGCAAAGTCAAAGGTAGCAGGTTTACTTGTCCTGACTAGCGTGCGGACTTTCTGTGGCAGTCTCCTCACATAACACTTGATCCTCTTAGCCTCAGTGTTAACCATATCGGGTACCAACCTAGACATTCGGTTGAACTCGGTGGTACATTCACGATGTGTCATCGTCCCAGCTTTCAGGTTCAGAAACTTCATCTCTGCCCTCTCAAACTCGGCGTCAGCACAGAACCTCTTCATCACTAACTCCTTTAGATCTTCCCACTTCATGGCCTTAATCTCTTCCCGAGTCTTCCTCTGCTCCACACTTTCCAACCAATATATCGCCTCCTCTTCAAACGATTGAGTGGCATAACCGACAGCTTGATCGAGACGACACTCGCTAATGCGGATAATTTTATCCATGGCAGTTATCCATTGAAGGGTAGCGATTGCGTCTCCCAAACCAGTCAGCTTTGGCGGGTCACAACCCTTGAAGGACTTATAGTTGCAACCACCTCGGCCCCTCTTCCTATCATCAACTTACACATACCTTACCTCACTCGAAGCCTCCCTCTCTCCTTCATCATTTTTCCTACCGCCTCCACCTGCTCCTTCAGCAGTTCTTTCATGACCTCCAGCAGACCCCTCGGGGTTCAAGTTCTTCACTGCAGTGGTTACAGCTTGCACAATAGCTGCTTGGATTAAGGGATTGAGTTGAACCCCTTCATTGTTTTCAGGGTTCCTTCCAGCTGTGCTTCCTTCAGCTCCGGTGTTGGAAGCTGTTTCTACTGAAGGTCGTTGTGCACGACGAGGCCTGCCACGACGTCCAGTGCGACGTCCTGCTCCAACAACTGCCCTAGATCCAGCCATCGTATTCTGGAAAGGAAAACACAAACATCATCACTCAAGGAACTATTTAGTACAAGGATAGTAAGGCTATCAGGTAATAACAGTGGCCAGCTGTGATTAGCTGATCACGTTACTTTCCGTGTCCTATACACTTCCCTTTATGAGTCTATTTGTGCTGGTTCTACTTTAAACAGTTAATCCATCAAACATTCAGAAAATCCTATCCCTATGTACACATATCCTTTCTTTAGAAATTAAGCTAATCATTAACATACATATTTAAAAGTACACTTTACCTTTACTAAGCTTGCTTGAGTGACACATGGCTATCTTGAACTGGAATCTTCTTTCATTTCTTACTTTAATCCCATTCTCTGTTCGAGTCTAAGCATGTAGGATGCTTACATCTCTCGAACTTTGCTCTGCTACCAACTTGTAAGGCCCCGTTACCGTACCCCACATTTGGTGTTAGATTTACTCATAAACGCAGTTCTAAATATCAGAGTTAATTAAAACTTCACGCGGAATAAAAACTTCAACCATAAAACATTGCATAACTTTCAAATCTTGTCTTATCAAACATTCGTAGTCATTTAAAAACAAACATATGCTTTAAAACATCATGACATTTCCTTGAGACGCCAGTGTCTTCAATTCAATGCCATGTGTCCTCATCAAGCGAACTGCCTCATTCTACTCACCTGCGTGCATACTAAAAGTCAGCTACGCTGAGTGAGTTCTAGTTAATCACACACAATACAATACATGCACTTACCTGCAATTATGCAATTCCGAAGATACATAATAATTACTTTACTAACTTACTTTCATTACATAATTTCATACATACATTCATACTTTATTACTTTCATACTATATAATTACTTTTCATTCTATCTCAGATATTGTTAGGGTCTGGTCCCTCTTTCCTTTGTCTATCTCAGATATTATTAGGGTCTGGTCCCTTTCTTGTCTATCTCAGATATTTTTAGGGTCTGGTCCCTATTTACTTCTCTATCTCAGATATTATTAGGGTCTGGTCCCTTCTATCTCAGATATTATTAGGGTCTGGTCTCTCTTTCTTCATCTTCGTACATACCGTCATTACATACCCATATCATTCATACATACTCATATATTGTACATGTATCTATCATAAACATTCATCTATCATAAACATACCTCCCTTGTTAGCATGTGCAATATCTGAAGATCGTTCACATACCGACAAGCTTTCATTCACATTTACGATATACATACATAACATAATAACCATATGAGGCATACACTTACCAGTTAAAGTTAGTGTATTAACTATCACATCGAGTATGCACACAGCCCCGAAAACATAACAAGGAAATGGGGCTAGAAACTCACCTAAAATCGGTTACGTTCACAGTTTATGGTAATCCCTTTCTTGAGCTGTGCACGGCTAACTGTAATATATGTACGTGTATCAATTAACTATTGCTACTCATATCATATTTCTATCTTTATATAACCCGCAATGAATGGGGGTCCGGGGGCAGCACCCCTGGCAGCGGGGTTCTAGGGGCGGCAGCCCCTAGCGGGGTCCAAGGGGCAGAGCCCCTGGCTGGGGTTAAGCTGCCATGTCAGCTTGGAAAAAATTTTATTTTCATTAACTGTCTTAACACATTTTCCATTAACATTTTAAGTTATTTTCTAAGTTGGGCTTGTCTATTTAAGCTCCAAGATACTGGGCTAATTTGTCTAAATTGGATATGGGTTTAGCTGATTCAGGCCCAACTGTACATTATGGTATATGGGCCACTGGACTCAGGCCCAAATACAAACAAAGAACAGAGTGACCGAGAACCTGTTCTGGCCGAGAACTATGATCTGACCGAGAACTATGGTTTGACCGAGATCTCGTGTTGACCGAAATCTCATACTTGGCCGAGAACTCTTGTTTTCGGCCGAGAACTCTGACCGAGAACATAAGATTGCCGAGAACTACCGAGAACATGTGGTTTGACCAAGGATTCTCAAACTTGGCCGAGAACCCCCAGCTCAACTCATTTTCAGCTCAAATTTCTATCTTTTATTCCATTTTAGGCTTAATAACGGTTAATCGGTCCAGGATTGCTCCTTTAGCTACGTTACACCACCATTTCTAACTGTTTTAACACCTCCTAACCCACACGGCTCAAAGTCTAGCTCGTTATTTCCATAAAGCTTGAGCCTTTAAGCCTAAAACTTTCTTTAAGCTAGTTCTAGGGTTTTATTCATGAACCGTATCTAACTATGAGCCTTTTCGTCCATATTAATCATCAAGTTTGCTACTTTATGAACTAACTAGACCCGATCTACTATAGGTTTGGATTTCATGATTATTCGTTCATAAAAACGTAACTGTTGGTACATGTTTGTCAGTAGTTCATAGTCTAGTATTTGTTATCGAGTCTGTAATATAGTTAATGGTTTGTTTATGTTTTGTTTTGTAAACTAGCGAAGTTATCAGCAAGTTCGCTATGGCGAACTTGCTGATTTAGCGAGGTTACTGACAACTTCGCCAGTGGCGAAGTTGTCGTGTTTAAATACACTGTTTCAGCCGAAACAGAAGAGGACGTGAGTTAGGGTTTTTGGTTACGCTTTGTTTCGTTTTGTTCTCTGTAACAGTGACTTACTGTCACGTGTTTAGTTATTCAATATAACGTGTTTACCTTATAGCTCGTGTTCATTGTTCGTGTATTCAATCTCTACAATATCTACACTCGTACCTATATACGCAGGGATTCCGCACCTGCGTTGTTAGAGATTTCCCGTGTACGATCCGCGTTCAGGAACCTTCAATTGGTATCAGAGCTTTCGGCTCGATTGTGAGGTTCGGGATTTCACGCGGGTGTAGATTTCGTTTCATTTCGGGTGTTACCGGGACGAGTTTTTGGTGTGTTTATTCATTCTAGCTACCTACCAGTGTGTTTAAGCCTTTAAACCTTCAAAATTCTCGTTAAAATCCGAGTTTCAGATCTGAACTGTTCTTCGCGTTCATCGGGCGAAGTTGCTGAATTCAGGCGAAGTTGCCGTCACTGGAGATTAGGGTTTCGGCGAAGATATAAGGATTAGCGAAGTTAACCACAACTTCGCTTACCTCATAAGTTCGCCAAAGCGAAGTTATCCGTAACTTCGCTTACCACCCAACTTCGCTTACATCCTAAGTTCGCTCATTCTAAGCGAAGTTATTCTTAACTTCGCCAAGTCAAGCGAATTTAAGATCCAGCGAAGTTCTTGTTCAGCGAAGTTAACTTCCAGCGAAGTTATTCTTAACTTCGCCATCTGAGCTGTTTTAATATTTTTTTTTGTGTGTTTTTCAGGTTTCTTCAGGTTTTCGCAAGGATGTCCGCGATTAACATCTCAGATTTAGTCAAGATGGAGGTAGAGGCGGGGTCAGCCACTAAGGCCCCGAGGTTGATGAAGGGAACGGACTTCGTGGCATGGAAGGACAGGTTCATCCAGTATATCAAATATCAGGACGCCAAGATGTGGGTGTGCATGCAGGATGGATATGTACCTCCAACCATGCAATACGAAGGACGTGATGTGGTGAAGAAGTACAGTAAGATGGATGACGAGGAGAAGAAAATGTATGAGGCTGAGAGTAAGGCCCATGCTGCTATTACTATGGCACTACCTCAAGAAGTTCTTCATACATTCCGAAAGTACACTTCTGCAAGAGAGCTCTGGGATGCTCTGGAAAACAGATTCGAGGGGAACGTGGGTATACGTGCCTCAAAAATTAAACTTTTAAAAACCCAATTCTCCGTCTTCAAATATTTGAAGAATGAATCCTTAGATGATATTATCACCCGATACTATCACTTAATGACAGAGCTTAGCAACTATTCAATTGCCTATCGAGAGGAGGAGATCGTTGAAAAGCTTCTAGATGCTCTCCCACCGAAGTGGGAAATGTATACCGTGTTAATGAGGGAAGACAAAGACTTTCCTAACTGTGACTTAGAAACTGCAGTGAACAAGCTCAGAACGTATGAGCTAAATATGGTTCGAAAGGAGACACCCACAGACCAGATACAAGACCCTGGTATGTATGGTGCTAAAGTTAACTCAGGCTCAAGTTCAAGGCCTGAATCTGCTGCATTTTATTCGAAGGGGGAGTCAGGTTCTGACTCTGCACATGAAGGAAATGTTTCTGTGAACTCAAATGGGGACGTATGTTTTGTTGCTGGAGGATCTAGTGCTTCAAAGCCTCAATCCTCTACAAGTGGTTATTCAGCTGGTCCCACAAGCAATAATTACACCAAGATGCCTATGAGTGTAAAATCTGCTGAAGAGCAGTTTGCAGTCTACGCTTCATTTATTGCTTCATACGAGAATTATATCCAGGGGAAGATTGTGGACCCTGCCGTTCTTGATGAGGATTATGACCAGATTGATGCTGACGATTTGGAAGAAATGGATTTGCAATGGCAAATGGCAATGATCGTGAGACGGGTAAAACGTTTTATGAACAAAACAGGAAGAAAGTTTGTTGGTGGTAGGCCTGGATTTGACAAATCAAAAGTAAGGTGCTACAATTGTCAACAGTTCGGGCACTTTGCTAGGGAATGTAGGAATGAGAGAGTTGAACGGGGACAAGTTAGGCCTAACCAACACTCTGGAATTAACCGCGAGATCAATGCCATGTTAACTAGAGAGGCAGGAGAATACAACTGGAACCAACACTCAAGTGGTTTGGGTGAACAAGCACACATGGCTGAGACTGAAGCTGTAAAAGTTGAGAAGGTTGATGGAGAGAAGAAAGCAAATGAAGAAGAAACTGCTTTCATGGCGAACGATCAGGATGGTAGATCCAAGGTATGTCCCAAAATTATTTGTGCTAATTGTGAAAATTTGACTGAGCAACTAACCAATATAACTGATCAGTATGTCAAATTAGATGCTGAGTTTAAAACTGTTAAAGAAGATCACCATTTCATTAAAGCAAGAGAAAACAGTTATAAAGTTAAGATAAAGGCTTGTGAAAAAGACATTAAAAGTCTTAAAACTAAACTTGCTGAGAAAATAGAAATTATTGATCTTAGTTATGAGGTTTTGGAAGAAAAGACAAAATTGATTGCTGATAGAGATAAACAGATTGCTGACCACCAGGTAAAGGTGGTGGAACTGAACCGCAAACTTGAGCAGTTCAGAAACTCCTCGGCTATCCTTGATCACCTTGTGAGTGATCCAAGTACCTCTGCAAAGAGGGCAGGAATCGGATACCACGAGGTTCCACCACCCTTTAACCATAATTACACTTATAATCCAAGTGTTCAGAAATCTGTTGATTTTGAGATTGCTCAGTCAACCCCAATTAGAATTACTAGTGTCAAACCAAGTGTTAGCTGTGGCGAAACAAGTTCGCCTGTTTCTAGTGTGAATATTTCTGTATCAAGTCCAGTCTCATCAGATTCGGATATGTTGTCCGAATCTGGTCAGACAAAAGAAAAGGTAGAATTACCCACCAGTGGAGATAATGATAAAGTTTCTAAAAAGAGTTCTCCACTCAATCCGTACGTCCCACCTTATGTGAGACGAACGGCTGGTAATACTACCTCTACATCCAAACCAACATTTGACAAGAAAATGGAGAGTAGATGTTGCTTTAGATGTAACAGGTTAGGACATCTTGTTGCAGATTGTCCTTTGAAACCGAGATTTAGAGATGTGAAGCCAAATAAAAATGAGAATAAGCGTCATTTTATTCCAGCTAAAAATGAAAACTTTAAAAATTGCCAAAATGTAACGAATTCAAGTTTTCATAAAAACCAACCTCATTTTTACAACCAAACCACAAGAAATAACACTTTCTATTCTCAAAGGTTTGGAAGGCATTACACTCAATCTGCAGGGAGATTCCCTAACAGGACGTACAGAAATTATCCTGACGCTAACTTAAGAAAGCCAGGGTACGGGATGTATCTGTCGGACCGGTGCGGGACACGGTTTCCCAACGATTCACGGGGCAACGTGTTAGAGTGCGGAATCCTCTAACACGGCGATTCGGTGGTGATCAACAACGCGCGGTAACGATTCCTAAGACGGTTTGACACCTAGGGACGGAGGAAAGGACCGACACGTGAAGAACGGGCAGAGAGTATTTCAGCAGAGTGGTGGTTCGTGACTGTGTGTAGAATGTGTGCTCTGTTGTGAAATTTCCTAAGTTTCGTTTATATATCGAAAACTGGTTCGATCGAATGAGTCTCTCATTCGATCGAACGAGACCTGGTTCGATCGAATCAGTCACTGATTCGATCGAATCAGTTTCTTTTGACATTTTCAGTCCGTTAACTTAGTTTCACGATCGTTATCTTCATATCGAACCATCCTGATAGAACTGGGGACATACACATGACATTTCATGTCCTAACAAACTCCCCCTTGGAGCCAGTTCTATTTACTTACAATCAATCGAGTTCTCTTGCTCGATCGTAACTCCCCCTTGGAGTTATCTCACTCTCTCTTTTCTCAAAGCTAATGGTGCGCATGTTGCATCCACGAACTCCTTTCATCATGAAGTTCTCTCAGGATCAAATGGTCCAGTCAGTCAGACTTACCATAGGTTCCGCATATCCTGAGAAGCTGTCAATTGAAACTTTAGATAAACATTTAAGCACAATCTATCACAATGTTCCAAAACAAATTACATTCAACTCAAAAACAATTACAACCAGAAGATTAAACCTTTCATTACAACAAGAAACAAAATAAACATGACAATTAAGCTTCAGTCTCTTGTGCATACTTCTTCTGTTGCTCTTTCCAATTTGATCCTGCATGTATGTCATAGGCAAAGCAGATCCTAATGACATTTCTATACGTTAAAGCTTGCTCCATGTCTTCGGGGGCGTAGAGAATCTCTGTCTTGTACAGCGTGTAGACGTCCTCCCGTGACAAGTTTGTGAGCCACATAGGATCAAAGATACGAATTGTGCTCCAATTTCCATTGTCGTTGAGCACGATGACTGCTTCATGCAGTCTTCCGTCATAGTACCAATGCCTGAACGCTTTGTAGAAGTCCTGCTTCATCTTTCTTAGAGGAATCTTCTTCATCGTGAGTGGTGGCATGTACTTCAAAACAATCTTTGGCCTGTTGGTGATCGGATCGATCTCCCTTTTACTTGTATATCTCTTTGGCCTTTGTGGAGTGATCATCTTCCATTTTGAGCTGTATTCCATTCGCAATACACTCTGATAATACGTTGCAAATGGAGATGAACTTGCATAAAGCATATCAAGATAGTTAAGACGGTTTAGATCAAAAGTAGGAAGAGTCTTCAAGTCAGTGATACGTTGAAAGTACTCAACCCCTTTTTCTCTCTTGACAGCAATGCAATTAAGATCCTTCAGACACGCCCAAGCAATTATTTCACCTGAAGTTCTACGACCCTTCATCTTATAGGACATTGTGTGAGGAATGGTCGGCTTTGCTTGTCGTCTGGACCTTATCTTCTCAAGAATAGCGTTGAAAGCTTTCTTGCACTCTTCAGTTTTCTCAACGAAATCGGCTTGATCTGCATCAGAAGGCTGTTTCATTGTGTTTGACCTTTCGTCAGCCTTCTTCTGTATTTCCTCCTCTGTTACATTTTGAAAGAAGCTTGCCGAGTTAGGAAGATCTTCAGTTTGAGACGTGTAGTACTCTGGATATTCTTCCTGCGTCAAGTCTTCCATTTCGACTTCATCGAATTGAGAGGGATCAGCGGCCGTGGATGATGTTGAGTCAGGTGTAGCAGCCGAAGAAGATGTTTGTTCTGTTGAAGGCAAAGCCAGATACTTGCCTGTTTCTTCATTGTATAGCTCAAACATATGTTCCAGTTCTTCTTCTGTGAAATTGTGAGAAATTTCACCTTCTTCCAAGTCTCCACTTGCGAAGAATTGCTGCTCATCTGGATTGTCCAGTAAAAACGTGAAATATTCCGCTGCTGTTTTTGATTGCAGCGGTTGGACATTAAACGGATCAGCATCACCTGTTTGATTACACAAACACAAAGTAACAACAAATTTAAGTAAACATATGTAATATCATAAACATTAAATACAATATCATTACATATGAAACTAGGTTTACAAACAAATCATTAATTGAAAAGATTTAACATTTAAGTCCTTACTACATTCACTCAAAATACTCTTAACTACCTTCACCTCCATCATCAGAAGAGTCCAGTTCGTCTGTGTCCACATCGACATTGGTTGGACCTTCCAGACGAAGAACATCACCCTTCAGCTCAGTCACTCTTGCTTCAAGGCGTAGATTTGACTCTCTCAGCTCGGTGATCAAAGAACCTTGTTCATTGATCGAAGATCCCTGTTCAGCGACAGTAGCATTTAACTGACTATTTTCAAGCCTGAGCATTTCGTTCTCAGCTTGAAGTTTAGCAATCTGCTCATCTCTGAGCCGATTCTGTTCTTCTTGCTCTGCCTTGAACAGTAACATCTTCATCATCGCCTTGTGCAAATCAGCAAGTTCGGATGCAACCTTTTGAGGTATGGCCATTTCAGGTTGAGCTTGAGGAATAGGTTGTTGAGCTGACTGCGGTGTTGGTGGCTGTGCTGGTTGAGCAGGAGGAGCAGCAGAAGTCCCGACGGATGGTAACATTGAGGGACGCGGTTGATCGGGAAATAAGCTTCGATACTTCCGAGTAACCTTCTTCTTTTGCCTCTTTGCAGGCCTTTCTTCTCCTACATCTATGTCGGCCGGATTTTCCACGGCTCTGACTTCCTCACCAGTTTCCAACTCTTCTTCATTTAGAAACGAATCAGCCTCCTTTTCAGCTTCGGTCCTTGTATCTTCAGGGACCGCCACCTCCTCAGTGTCAGAGTCGTCGCTTGATTCCTGCAAAGGTAAGTTTTCGACGTCTGAGTCACTGGTATCATTTCTCCATTTCCTTTTAGGAGGGGCCCTGTAAGACGGATTCACCAAATGCCCGAAGCATCTTTTGATTGGTGGCCTGGTTGGACGTTCCTTGTAAGATTTGAGACGGTTGAGAGTCTCATTTTTCATGTGGTCCAGTTTCACCACATCACCTTCGTTTTCTTTCAGTAACCCTGGTGCTTGAGTATCGACAATCATTTGCACGAACCGTGGGAACTGTAGAAACTTCTCACTTTTCCCTTGCTTCAACGTGATGTTCTCGACCATATGACCGAAAGTCATCTGAGAGAAGTTGTATGGTCGGTTCATCACCAAAGCAGCTACAGTGAACTGCATGCTTTCCCTCAGCTTGTCAAAGCTGGTTCGTTGAGGGCCCAAGCAGTGCATCACAACGTGTGCCAAATATTTGAACTCGGGGCACAAGTTGGCCTTATGAAGCAGACCGGCATTGAGGTCGCCGTCATACTTCATACGTGCGAAACATCCTCTTGTTGCAGCAGGATGTAGGGAGGTCGGGTCTGATTCATCATCTTCAAATCCACAGACTTCTCGAATGACCTGGGCAGATATAACAATTGCATGCCCTCTAACGGTGGAGCGAATAACCGACGGCACGACTGTTTTGTCGTGCGTGGCATTCCTCCAAAACTCTTGTTGGATAGACATGATAGGCTCAATAATCCTAGAGATGGGTCCAGAGATCCTCGACCTCTTCAGAAACTTTATCACCGTTGCAAAGTCTTTCCCGTGGCTCGACTTTTCGTCTAGAAAAGCCACGATGTTGTGCTTGATGGACGTTTTGTACGGGACAACCACTTCTGCAACTTCAGCCATTTAAATCTGTAACCATAAACGTGTTAGAACAAACAGATATCGAAACGACTGAATGCGTTTAAACTTTTCAAATTTTCTGGACTGGTTCGATCGAACGAGCAACACATTCGATCGGATGAGCTATTCATTCGATCGAATGAGATCTGGTTCGATTACAGACAATCGAATGAGATAGAATTTCCCATTGACTTCTGATTCGATCGAACTAGTGATCGAATAAGTCACATTCGATCGAACAAGAGACTCGTTCGATCGAATCAACTGATTCGACTCATTCAAGCAAAATCCAGAAATGAAGAACACCCGAACCCGGAAAACTTAAACGATCAAGAACTCGATCAAAACACGGTTAAAAACATGTAAAACTTACATTTTCGTGATCTACGTGAAAAATCGAATAATATGATCGGATCAAAAAGAGGGTTTGAGGAAAATCAATTTGAGAGCAAAAATCCGTAAAATATTTCGAATAAAACTGATCGATCGAATGAGTTTGAATATTTATACTATTTTTGGACTTATTCGATCGAACGGACTTGTTCGTTTGGACCATTCGATCGAATGAGATTCTATTCGATCGAATGAGTCTCTTCGCAACTGTTTACATTCCTCAACCACTGATTCGATCGAATCTGTTCATTCGATCGAGTTATTCGTTCGAATAGCAACCTATTCGATCGAATGAGGGAAAACATTTGAAAAAATAAATTTTTAAATTTCTTATTTCCCGTCCATCGATCGTGATGCCTTTGAACCTGCACGAAAACATAAACTTTTGACACTTGGTTAGTTTTCGTAGACATTTTCCAATCCTGAGAGCTTCGTTCCTACAGAACATATAGATCATAATACATTAGTAACAAATGGAAAAATATCAGGCTCAAACATCTTTGGGTTTTCTTGTCACTTCATTCTTTCTTTCATGCACAGCCTGTTGCACAGATGAACATTTAGCAACCTGCATGAAGTTTTCTTTCATTCCTACACACTGGATAAACATTTAGTAGGAACAGACAGGGATCAGACTACCTGTCACGATGATTTCTCATCGATTCTCAAACAAACAGAAATAGATAAAATGAGAAAGAAAAAAAAATAAATAGAAATAAAATCTTTTTTTTTTTTTTGGTTTTTATCAAAATATTTACAGGGAGGGACAGGGATCAGACTACCTGTCACGATGATTTCTCATCAACATTAAAGCAGAATAAAATAAATAAAAATAAAAAGATTAATTCAGAATTAAATTTTTTTTTTTTTTTTTTTTTTTTTTTTTTTTTTTTTTTTTATAATATTCAAACTGAAATAAACAACTGTACAAAATTTTAAAACACATTATTTTTGGTTGAGAAGGATCTATAATAAGAAATCATACAGACGTATATGACTGTCTACTGAGATTTTTTTTTTTTTTTTTTTTTTTTTTTTTTTTTTTTTTTTTTTTTTACGAATAAACGAAGTTAAACAAGACATAATGAATATTCTTTTTGTGAGAAAGATCCGAACAGGAATCATACTAATTACGTGACTGTCACACAGATCCGTGTTTAGCTGTATTATGACATAAAGAAACAGGTTGTGAGCATGTAAATAACTTAAAATGGTTTTCATCGTTTCTGTGATACGAGTTAGGTTCAATTATGTCTCAAAATTTAAGTGGGTATCAACTCAGAGATTATGATGCCTCCTATCTATTCTCAAAGCGTATTTGGCTTTCCCCAAGTCACCCCGAATTGACCTTGACCCATAGTGTCTGATTAAAGTTGTAAGTGTCTTCATCTGCTTCCCGTTTTCTTTCTTTCTTACTCCATGATTGAGAAGTCTTGACATTGTTAACTCTAGAATGTTTCAATCACTCATAATGTAATTTATTTTTTATTTTTTTTTTTTTTTTTTTTTTTTTTTTTTTTTTTTTTTTTTTAACATAGACTTCAGAGTAGTAAACAATTGCAAGTCCCGAATCTGGATCACTGCAGTTTCTTCACACACTATCTTTACGGGAATCAGAACACTTATGGGCTCGTGTATGACTGGGTAATCGCTTTTCTGCCTATCATTCGGAAAGATATATATGAAGACATACAAAACTCTTAAGGAGTTTCCACGTAAAATCGAGTAGATTTAGTTTGTATCACATCTACTTTTACGCACCATAAAAAGCTACCATGACACACAATGACCGTTCTAAAGCCTTTTAAGCCTAATAACTTCACTAGTTAAGCACACAGAATCAGTGTATCTATCATTTTCCAAGGTTGGATCAATTTCTCATTTTCTGAATATATATGAATGTCTTTTAAAACATATAACGTTTAAATTATTTCGCCCCGATCAAGTCAAAGTCTTCAGGTAAACGGCTATCCTGAAGATCCAATGGATCAACTGGACCGACCACATACGAGTATGTGTCCTTCTAACTAAGTATAACCGACTATTTTTCAGCGAAAGAATAAAGACCCATCAAAACCCGCCCCGATCACTTTCAGTCATCTGGTTAATGGCTATCCTCATAATCTACTAGTAGAAGTAAGGACCAACACACATCCGAAAATGTGTCCATCAAACTGAGGTAACCGACATAATTTTAAGCGATAGTGATGTATAAAAATTTAATATTTGAAAAATGAAAATAAGCTGTACAGACATAACAAATCTTTTTGATGTCTCAGTATGATAGCGTCTGTGTACTATCACCTTTCTTGAACAAGATCAACTTCTCAAAATTTTGAAATTTTTTAATGTTTTTGGGTTTTTGTATTTTATATTGTTTTTGGTTTTTCTTGAAACCTTTCTCCCCCTAGAATTTATAAAAAACAAAATCTTTTTGGACTTTTTCAAATTTTTAAGAAAAGAAAAAATGAAAACAATTTAAATGATATCTTCAGGAACATCATCTGATATACGTTTAACGCCGTTGATCTCTAGTAAATATAAAAACCGTGGTTTATCAAATGCTTTAGTGAAGAGATCAGCGCGTTGTTCCTGAGTGGGGATTTTTATCACATCGATTAACTTCTTTTCGTAGCAATCACGAAGGAAGTGATATCGAATTTCGATGTGCTTCGTTTTGCTAAAATGGACCGGATTTTTGGTAATTGAAATTGCAGCAGAATTATCAATATATATGGGAGTAGTAGAACATTCAATACCGTAGTCACGCATTTGTTGCTGAATCCAAATAACTTGAGAACAGCAACTGGCAGCCGCAATATATTCCGCCTCAGCTGTTGAAGTGGAGACTGACGTCTGCTTTTTGCATTGCCACGTTACTAAACGACTTCCAAAGAACTGACATCCTGCTGTTGTTGATTTGTAATCGAGTTTACAACCACCATAGTCCGAATCACTGTACGCATGTAGATCAAAGTTATCATCATGAGGATACCAAAGACCCCAATCTGGAGTACCCTTCAGATAACGCAAAATTCTTTTGACTGCAATCAGATGGGAGACCTTCGGCTTTGACTGGTAACGTGCACAGAGACACGTAGCAAACATTATGTCTGGCCGAGAAGCAGTCAGGTACATTAGAGATCCGATGATCCCTCTATAGTGAGTTGGATTGATCAATTCACCCTTCTCGTCAGGATTAATCCCGTGATTAACCTCTAAAGGAGTTCCCTGTGAAGAAGAACTCAACATCTCAAACCGTTTCAAGATGTCATTGACGTATTTTGTCTGGTGAATGAAGATACCGGAATCTTTTTGATCAACTTGAAGTCCTAAGAAGAACTTCATCTCACCCATGGAGCTCATTTCAAATTTTTCTTTCATCACTTGTTCGAACTCCTTACAAAGTGTTTTATTCGTGGACCCGAAGATGATGTCGTCCACGTACACTTGTACCATAATCAGATCTCCTTCTTTTTCTTTTGAGAATAGTGTGCAGTCAATGGTTCCCCTTCTAAACCCGTTGTTCAGAAGGTGTTTGGATAGTTCTTTATACCAAGCTCTCGGGGCTTGGTGAAGACCGTACAAAGCCTTGTTGAGCAGATAGGCTTTGTCCTTGTGATATGGGTCTTCAAAACCTGGAGGTTGTGCCACATATACGGTCTCTTCGATGTGACCGTACAAAAAGGCACTCTTGACGTCCATTTGATATACTTTGAATTTCTTGAAAGATGCATACGCCAAGAACATCCGGATTGCCTCCAAACGAGCAACCGGAGCATATACCTCATTGTAGTCTAGGCCTTCGATTTGCCTAAACCCTTGGACCACCAGGCGGGCTTTGTTGCGAACAATCACTCCACGATCGTCACGTTTACATTTTAGTACCCACTTAGTGCCAATTTTCTTCTGTCCTTTGGGGAGATCCACCAGCTTCCACACACCAAGTCTTTTAAACTGCAATAATTCCTCTTGCATGGCTGAGACCCAGTTGGAATCTTTCAGCGCATCGGTGGTGCTGTGTGGTTCTTCTTGTGCTAAGAAGCATTCATGGGCATTAAGAGCAACTGATCCTGACTCCATCATTTCTGTGTAGAGACCAAAATTCAGCTGTCGCCGAGTTTTGACACCCTGTTGAAAGTCCCCTATAATGTTGTCTTGTGGATGATCACGTTCAGTCCTAACAACCGGATTGTCAGAAACGACAACATTTTGTTCCAAGTTAGTTAAGTTCGGCTCAGGAACTGGAGCGGATTGTGGTGCCTCTGAAGTAGACGTTAGAGGCTGATCTGCATTCGGCACTTCTTGATTTGACGATGAAGGTTGTGACGTAACCTGAGTTGGTGCCGATTGTACATCATCTGCTGGAGATTCATCTTCAGATTCAGATTCGGAAGATTCTTGAACTTGATCGCTAGACTCTGTGGAGGAAGATGATGACGGACCAGGATGAGTTGAAGATTGCAAAGATTCATCAGGAGGTGCATTTTGCGCCTCATACATCATTTGAATAGCAATCTCATACAGATTGAATGACTTGAACAGTTTGTCATAATCAAACAACCAGTCTTCTCCTGTCCCCTTGGCTGGTTCTGTGTAGCGTTGAACATCGACATGGTACCATTCTTCAACTAATTTTGTTGTTCTGTTGAAGACCCTTTTGAGAGGTATGCTGTAACCCAGAAAATAGCCGTTGATGATCTTCTCCTCGAACTTATTATCGACTTGCCTTTTAAGTAACGTGCAAAGAGCCCCGAATGGTTCCAGGTGCTCTAAGTTAGGCCTTCGTCGTTGAAGAAGCTCGAAACTTGTCTTGCCGTGGCGCTTGACGATGCCTACCCGATTTAATGTGAAACAGGCGTTGGCAATTGCCTCACTCCAAAACGTAACAGGTAACACTGAGTCGGCTAACATTGTTCTTGCTGTCTCGATTAACGTACGATTTTTCCTTTCAGCAACCCCGTTCATTTGTGGAACATATGGGGCACTGAACTCCTGAACGATCCCTTTTTCTTTGCAGAAATTTTCAACATTCGCATTTTTAAATTCTGTACCGTTATCTGACCGCATTCTTCGAACCTTCAGATTGTATTGAGACTCAATAGTTGTAACCAGCAGTTGTATACACCCAAACGTTTCTGATTTTACTTTCAAGAAAAACACCCAAGAGATTCTAGAATATTCATCAGTAACCACTAGACAGTATGAGTGCCCAGAGATACTTTTGACGCTTATTGGGCCAAAAAGATCCATATGAAGGAGTTCCAACGGAATATCAATTGAGTGGAAACTCTTAGACTTGTGGGACCTTTTTATCTGCTTTCCGGCTTTGCACTTCACACATGAATCAGGGAGACGAAAACTTCTCAGATTAACTCCCTCAACTAGTCTGCGGTGCACAAGCTTGTTCATGTTCCTGACATTTATGTGTCCCATCCGTCTATGCCATAAGACAGTATCACGTTCGGATGCCTTGGACACGAAACATGTCGCCGTTGGAGACGTTGACCCTGCCTTAGCCATATCCAGAATGTAAAGATCACTCTGGCGTGCAGCTGACATTAAAACCTTGTCTTCAGGAAAGTTGAAATCCTTAGGCAAGATGTGGCAATCTCGGTCGTCAAACATAACTTTGAAACCTTTGTCGCAGATTTGACTTATCGACAACAGGTTGTTCTCCAACTCTTTGATGAAATTTACTTTCTCAAACGAAATTCGCCCATTAGACACCATTCCTTGGGCCGTGATATAACCTCCTTGATTTCCTGCAAAGGAAACTGCACCTCCTTTTATTTGTCTGACACTTGAAAGGAGATTCATGTTTCCAGTCATGTGCCTGGAAGCTCCTGAGTCTATGATCCACATGTTGAATCTTGGATCATATAGAGCAACCTGCACACAAAAACAAAAGGTTTAAATATCATTGGAAACCCAAGCCCTTAAGGTCTTGGGTTTTCCATCTTCATCACGAATGAACAATTCAATCCATTTACCCTCATTAACACTGTTTTCAGATTTGACGTTGTTATCAACAGTGTTAGTTTTCTTAGGTTTCCAAAAGTCAGTCTTCTTCTCAGCATGTTGAGATAGCTGGTTGAAGACTGAGTTTCACTTGTCGAAGTGGAAACACTTGGATCTGAGGGGTTTGGGGATTGGTGTGGTGAGGTTGGCTGAGGTTTCCGAGGAGAAACCGACCTCGGTGTGTGAAACCGTTCTTGACCTTGAATGTCATGGTCGGTCGCCTCCTAGGAGGTGACTTGACATACCTCGGATCCGGAGTCGATATGTACTGCTTAGGATCCGTGTACTTATAGCAAAATCTTGCTATATGCCCTACCTCTCCACACGAAAAACAGTAGTTTCTCCCCCTTTGACTTGGTGGAGAGAAATAACTCTGGTTTTGTCTGTTATCATAGTACCCCCTGGATTTGACATTTTGGGGTGGAGTTTGTCTAGGAGGGTGTTTTGGGAAATTATGTTTTTCATTAACGTTACCCTCCTTTACAAACTGGGTACTATGTTCCACATAGACTTTCTCAGATTTAGGATTAAACTTTTTCTTCTGAGAACTTCTTGTTGTTGTTGCCTTTGACTTAGATGGTGGTGGGCCCGATTTAGTTGTGGAACCTAAGTCTGTGGCATCAACATTTTGTTTGGACTCAGGAGCCGGGTCAATGACTTCTTTACCCTTAGACTTAGAAATTTGGTTTGTGTCCTCGGGTATATAATCATTTGATTCATCATCCGGCACAAGCTCCTGGTGTGCTTGAAAATTGATTCAGGATCGGGGGTGGGACCTTGTTATATCCCACGCCTCTTTCCTTTTTGCCTCGGAACTCAGGAATAATGTGTTCTAATAAATAAGATGAATTTGAGTAACTTTTTAATTTGAAATTCAATGATTCAAAATCAGCTTTCAAGTTTTCCAATTCTTTTTTCAAAACATTATTCTTATTTATGTGAAAATTGATAGAGTCTTGTTGATTCAGAACACATATTTCAAGTTCCTTGTTCTGACGCTTAAGGCTATCAATCTTTTCTTTAAAAACAGACTCTTTCTGCTTCCAAGCCTTATTCTGTGCAAGCGCGTCAGTCAGTTCCATTAAAGATCTTGAGGCTGCTTGTTTGTAAGCCTCGAGATCTTCAATTCTCTCTTTTAGAGATTGAATTTCTTGTTCATACAATTCACATTTTAAACATTTAACATTTTCTGGTTTGGGAGTTGATGGGTTAGAACTTACCTTGGCATTTGATGTCTCTGCCATGAATGCAAAGCAAAGATTCCCAGCTTTTTCCAGAAACGATGCAGAAGTTGCTTTAGACTCTACTTCGTTGACTTCTTCAACTTTAGCAGCCTCTGCGGGAATTGTCGAACATGGAGATGTTTGAGGAACATTTGACTCTTTTTCGTGATCCTCCTTAATCTCCAAAGATACCACTTCAACCTCAGGTTCTCCTTCATGGACTTCAGCAGCTGGTTCATCGACAGTATATTCTTCATTGGTCGAGGAAACAACAGACTCTGTTTCAGAGTTTTCATCTACTACTGTGACATCAGCCATGTTGATGCTCAAGTTCCATGTCTCGCCTTCATCCCCTTGAACTGCAAGAGCAGTTTCGTTGTTGATGTCGACGTTGTTTGCTGCGGTTTGATTTTGAGGGACCAGTTGTCTCTCAAGGTTGACAGTTGCAGCTGCTGCAGCAGGAGTGGATGATGATGAAGTGGTTCGGAAGGGATATTGGTGACCTTCCCTTCTTGGCTTCGAGCACTCCTTGGCAAAGTGACCAAGTTCGCCACAGTTGTAGCATTTTACTTTGTTTTATCAAAGCCGAACTTGGATTTGTTGTTTATTGAGAGGGCCTGACCTGTTTTCTTCGTCCACTTTCTGGCCCTTCGGAACGCACTGCCAAGAGCCCACATAATGTCTATGCGTTCCATATCATCTTCGTCAAGCTGTTCATAGTCATCGCTGTCCAGATGACTATTTCCTAGCTTACCCGCCACCAATAAACTGTAGGACTCAATTATCGTGCCTAGAGTTGCCATGTGTTCTTTGGCAACCTCCACTGTTACTGTTCCCAAGCCTTCAGTATTCAACGTTGCTTTCTCCGTTGACTTGGGTCCGGAGTTAGTACTTGAGTTTCCAGAAGTTGATAGTGGGACGGAAGATCTCGTTTCAGTCCCCTTTGATTGATTTGACGTTGAGGAGACAAAAGCAGTCTTCATCGGAGCATGATCAGTTGAATCTGACAAAGGAGGTTTTGACATGTAAAGTGATTTGTCAGAAGTTGATCTCGGTTTTCTGGAAGAGGCTCTTAGTTCAGCCTCTTCGTGTCTGATTTCTTTAATAAAATCAGACAGGAGAATCGTCTCCAGCTGATGACTTCTTCTCATTACTGTCAGGAAGGTGCTCCAGCTAGGTGGAAGTCCTTGTGCAAGACATCTAACTTTCTCAGTCCCTGTAGTTTTGACGTTATAGGACTTGAGTTCTGACATTAGATGGTAAAATCTCGACAGTAACGACTCAATATCTTCTCCCGACTCTGGACTAAACAGATCAAATTCACGCTTGAGCTCCCGTGCGTGAATTTCTCTAAGGGAATCAGATCCTTCACATCGGTCAACCAGTGCGTTCCAAAGAGTTGACGCTGTAGTAAACTGGTTAAACTGATGAAAAAGATCAGTGGAGAGTGCTTGTGATAGTAAGGAGAAGGCTTTCTTCTCAGCATCGAAGGCTATCTTTTGTTCTTCAGATAGCCTAAAGTAACTCAACGACTCACCATCATCATTCGTTGGATGCACCCAACTTGTCTGGACAGCTTCCCAAAGTCCAGGATTTACACCTGTTATATGAATTTGAAATCTTGTCTTCCAGGTTGTAAAGTCGTTTAATGTCATCAGCTTTGGTGGCTTGTTGTAGCTTCCCGATTCAGAATCGCTTTCGAGAATCGATTGGATCCTCTTGTTGGTACTCGAACTTGAAGCCATTTTTGATCCTTTGGTTAACTTTGAACTGTTGATCGAATGAGTCTGGTTCGATCGGACGAGTGCCTTATTCGATCGAATATGTTCTGATTCGATCGAATGTCTCTCTGGAAAACCGAACTGATCTTCTGAAAGTTATTCGATCGAATGTGTAACTGGTTCGATCGAATGGGTTAACAGATTCGATCGATTGAGTGTATGGTTTGATCGAACGGGTTCTGACAGTCGAATAAGACAGTGATCGAATGGACGGATCGAATGTGTGACTTATTCGATCAACTGGAGACTGGTTCGATCGAATGAACGAATCTGGTTCGATCGAATGAACTTGGAGTATTTCTAGGCGGGAAAAACTGATTCGGTCCAAGTTCAAACTGGTTCGATCGAATAGGAGGGCTATTCGATCGAATGAGTTCCAAAAATAGACTGGTTCGATCGGAAAATCTGGAAATTCCAAAATTAGGAGATTTTGACGGATTTTCGAATTTTGAACCACAAACACGAATCTTAGAAGATCAAGGAGCAAAGTAAGATCAAAATGAGACTTTTAACACAAAAACAGATGAACACCAACCAAAAAACGGATCAAACACACCAAAAACACGAAGAACACGAAGAACGCGAAGAACGCGAAGAACGTTCTTGACGAAACTCGAACTTTTAACACACTTTTCCAAGATCAAAACACCAAAATATGACAATTTTAACAGTTTTTGACAAGAACACGACGAACACCAAGATCAAAAACACCAAAAATTCGGAATTTTCCGGCAAAAATAACGATTTTCGCGAGAAAAACACGAATTTCACCACGAATCTAACGTGAATCAAGAACCAAAGGCTCTGATACCACTTTGTCGGACCGGTGCGGGACACGGTTTCCCAACGATTCACGGGGCAACGTGTTAGAGTGCGGAATCCTCTAACACGGCGATTCGGTGGTGATCAACAACGCGCGGTAACGATTCCTAAGACGGTTTGACACCTAGGGACGGAGGAAAGGACCGACACGTGAAGAACGGGCAGAGAGTATTTCAGCAGAGTGGTGGTTCGTGACTGTGTGTAGAATGTGTGCTCTGTTGTGAAATTTCCTAAGTTTCGTTTATATATCGAAAACTGGTTCGATCGAATGAGTCTCTCATTCGATTCGAACGAGACCTGGTTCGATCGAATCAGTCACTGATTCGATCGAATCAGTTTCTTTTGACATTTTCAGTCCGTTAACTTAGTTTCACGATCGTTATCTTCATATCGAACCATCCTGATAGAACTGGGGACATACACATGACATTTCATGTCCTAACAGTATCGATCCAAGACCAACTGGTCTTGGGTCCCAAGATTCTAACTCATTGTTTTATTGTGCAGGAACAGTTGAACAGGGCTGCCAACAATCTTTGGATTGTAGATAGCGGCTGTTCCCGGCACATGACTGGCAACAAACACTTGTTGCAAGATTTAAAACCTGTTCAGGGAGCTAGAGTTAGTTTTGCTGGTGAAAGCGGAGGAAGAATAACTGGGAGAGGAACAGTGTCGAATGGAGAATGACACTTGAAAATGTAAATTTTGTGGAGGAATTAAAGCACAATCTGCTGAGTGTGTCGCAGATCTGTGATAAAGAATATACTGTCCATTTCACTAAGAATGAAGCAATTGTATTGAAGCCTGGTTTTCATGTACCAGAAGAATGGATAGTAATGAAAGCTCCACGTGAAACGAATACATACGTGATGGATATGAGGTCTACTGAAATGGCCACCAGAGAATCCTGTTTAATGACAAAGGCAAGCGAATCAGAATCAGAGTTATGGCACAGGAGAATGGGACATATTCATCTTCGTAAGATGAACTTCATTGTCAAAAATGGGCTTGTGATGGGTGTTCCCTTAAAGAGTTTTAACTTTGAAGATAAATGCATAGCGTGCAAGAAGGGAAAACAACACAAGAAAAGCCATCTCACCAAGACGATCAACTCAATTGCTGGTACTCTAGAACTACTTCATATGGATCTCTTCGGTCCGGTGAATGTACAAAGTCTAGGCGGTACTTCTTACTGCTTGGTGATAACTGATGATTACTCACGATACTCGTGGGTATATTTTCTGAAAACGAAAGACGAGACGACTCAGATGGTGAAGAATCTAATTACAAAAGTCGAGAACGTCATGAGTAAATCAGTTAAATTCATCAGAAGCGACAATGGGACAGAGTTCAAGAACTTTGAGATGGAAATCTTTTGTCTTCAGAAGGGTATTGAGCATCAATATAGCGCTCCGTATACTCCACAACAGAACGGAGTAGCTGAAAGGAAGAACCGAACGTTGATTGAAGGAGCCAGAACTATGCTGGCCGACTCAAAGCTTCCTGTGATGTTCTGGCTGAAGCAGTTGCTACAGCCTGCTATGTTCTGAATCGGGTGTTAACCGTTAAGAGACTTGGAAAAACTTGTTACGAGCTTATGCACGGAAGGAAGCCCAACTTGTGTGGTCTTGAACCTTTTGGGTCTCCTTGTTCGATTTTGAAGACTAACTCGAAATTTGGTGAAGTAGCCGATGAGGGAATTCTAGTCGGTTATGTTGTTGGGACTCCCAACAGACGGGTCTTCAATACGACAACTTGCAAGGTGGAGGTGGTTTGTAACACCGACATTACTAGTTATCAACCGCCAAAACCAAGCAATGGACCTGCTGAGCTTTTTGACTATGTTAAACTGTTTAAGTCGTTTAACGTACCTAATTTGGAAATTGCTGAAGAAGACGAAAGAGTTGTGACGAAGATGATATTTGATGAGGAAGAGGAGCTAGTGCAACATCAGATGACAGAAAAATCTCAGCCTTCCACATCAAACCCTATCGATACCCCTGCGGCCTCAACTGAAGATGAGTTTATTAATCCTTTTCACTCTCAGCCTGAAACTACCATAGATGAGATCTCTTCAAACTTGGAAGACAATTTACATGTCGGTGCTGTTCCGACCACGAGAATTCACAAAGATCACCCTTTGGAGAATGTTATAGGTGATGTGTCCTCGGGTGTACAAACCAGAAGTAGCCTGAATGAGCACACCTGTGTTTATTCAAGCATAAAAGAAACAGGTATAATGAATGAATGTTTGTACTCCTGCTTTATAAGCCAAATTGAACCGAAAAATTATCAAATGGCTTTGAAGGACAGCTCGTGGGTCGAAGCTATGCAAGAAGAGTTGGCTCAGTTCGGG